>NC_138661.1:32786027-32798527 GCF_964273445.1 Streptopelia decaocto
TGGCTCCGCAGTCAAATCATCAAATTTCCCTGTGTGTATATTAGAGTTTTGTAATGTGTTTCCATTATGAAACAATGCGGGGATAATTGTCTTTGGTAGCAATTAGCTAACAGGTTTGTTCAGTGCTATTGGCAGAGGCATCCATCATCCCCTCCCTGACCACACTTTTTTGTCTACTGTGGACTATGGAGATCAATAGAATTCTGTATAGTGGAAATCACCCCAGCTTTAATGAGCTGCAAGTCTCAGTCAGTCTTGGTTTTGTATTTTTAATTTTTCCCCTTTAAAATGGAAAAAAGCTTTCCCTCTGGGAGAGGAGAGTACTGTAGCTGTACTAGTACTTTCACTAATCAATTCATGGTTCTGAATTGTTTTGCTTCTACAAAAACGTACAGATGATAGAGATCAGAAGAAGTATGCGGCTTATTGCTCCAGTAATACTCCATTCTACTAAAACATATTTCTACTAAAATACAGAGTACTGCTGTATTATACAAATTACTTGTTTGGTACTGTCTTTGACTCTCTTATGTATAGGCTTTAAACCGTAGAATTACACAAGGCAAAGGATTAAAAGATCTTGTGTAACACAAATAGTATTTTTAAAAGACACACAACCCACATTACAATACTTCTACAATAAAGAAAGAATGTTTTGGCTGTACTTCTGAACACAGCATGTTGTATCAGATGAAAGTTGTTTATAGTGTGTGCACCATCATAAGCACAAGTTTTTGGGAAGGAGTTTTTGTTTGTTTTGAAAAATCAGGAGCTAGAAAACTAAATCTGTGGGCTAAGGAATATGGGAGCAGAATTACCACTGAGCAGGAATATTTACATTTCCCTTTGCAAGGTTGGCAACAAAATCTGTTGAAAGAAAAAAAACCAAATCTTTTTATATAAAGACATCAGTACTAATGATGGAGATGTCTTCTACCAACTGGCCTATGCTCCTAGGAAAGGAGCTTGACATTATAGAAATTAGAGTAACTGATAGTATAATACCTTTAGTACTCCTTTTAAAATAAATATGGAACATGCACTTAAATTCTGCCCAAGTAGTTGTAGTGGGAAACTGTACATTTCATGGCCTAGTCTCCTTCCATTCCAGAAAACAGACTTCTTGATTGGATACCTTTTTTTTAAATTTTCCGGTAACTTTGGTCTCTAGTGTAGAGATTACTGTGATATCACACCGAATTCCCTGCTTCTGCAGTATAATGCTGTTGCAGTCAAAAACACTGTCGAGTTCTCTACAATTTCTTACATGAAGAAACAGTGCTCGGAATTGACCTCTATACCACTTACTATGTTTTTAAGTACATCAAAGACAATTATGCTATAGTAATAACCATTCTGCATGTTGTCAAAGAAAAGTATGCGGTTTCTGCATGTGAACAAAATATGTCCTTTTAGTGTTGTCACTGTTTGGGTTTGATCAGGGGAGCATTGTGTGCCAGTTTTCAGTCTGTGACAAGCTTCAGGTTCTATTGGGATGCTGAGCAATTTGAAGAATGTGCTTTATGTATCCTTTGAAGAATGTGCTCTCTCTGTGTATCAACTGACTTTAAAAAGTTCAAAACCTATTATTCAACCAAGCACTGTAATAATTCTTATTACCATATTAAACTACCGTATTAAATCTCTCAGATTATTCTATCAATGTGTGGAAGATTAACTCTTAACAAAACTGGAGGGCCAAGGGGAGAGGTTGCCTTATACAAGTATAATGAAACCTGTAAACATAGCATCATATATTGCAGTTACCTCTGTATCCTAAAAATAAAATTGATGTCATTGAAATACATAAATTCTGTATTTATCATCTTTTTAAGAGATTGAATTCCAGGTGTTGAATTCCAGGGTGCAAAATGGTATTCTAGATGTGGTCTAGTAAATGCTAAAGAAAGGAGATCATCACTTTCCTCAGTCTACTGCCTCTGCTCCTTTTAGCAAAGCCTGGGTTGCTATTTTCCACCTTCCCTGCCACAAGCCAGTGCTGGCTCACCTTCAGCATGCTGCCCAGCCAGGGCCCTCAGATCCTTTTCTGCAGAGCTGTTCCCTAGCCAGTCCATCTAAGCCTGTGTGGTTACCAGGCATTCCTCCTTCGCAGGTACGGGACTCTCTATTTCCCCTTATTGCATTTCATTAAATTCCTGCTGGCCCTTTCCTCTAGTCTTGTCTGTCTAGGCCCCTCTGAATGGGAGCCCTGCCTCTCAGTTGAGTGTCATCTGCAAACGTGAGGAAAGTATACTGTTTTGCATCCTTCCAGGTCATTGGTAAAGATGTTAAACAGGAATAGAAATTCATAATTGCAGCTACATAAAGAGGAAGAAGTGCAAAAACTTACACTTTTTTTAGATCTTACCTTTTCTGCCCTCTTCTTATTTACACTTACATAATAATGTAAAATACATTCTCCAGCTGCATATGTATTACATATGACTACGTGCTATTGATTAGTTACATGACAGTAACAAGTATATGAGGTCAGTATATCCTCCCACCTTCCTCTACTTTCTCTTAGCTATTGAATAAGCAACTTTAAAAGAGAAACCAATATCAACAGGCTTTCTACACTCACCTTTTGGTGAAATGTTCAAAAAAAAAGAGGCAGTTTATATGTTCAAGTTGAGCAAAGTAGTACTGGTGTCTGTCACTTCTATTGAAATGCATCTACAGTCCATTTACCAAGTGAAGGCAGAGAGATAGAAGACACAAATAAGAAAACAGTTCTTACGCAAGCATCCTGCAGCATTACAAATTACACAGTACAACTATAATTGCTGAATTTTTGACAGTATGTATAATGAAAGGTCTTCAAAACTCTGACTTCAGGATTGTCTAGGACATTTATACAGCATACATAAAATAAAGAATCTGTTTGTTCCAAGAACACTGCTGAAATGTGAGGTCCTTTTATGTCAACAATCTTCAACATACATAAAATTAATTTCAAATTTCTATCACCTCTTCAAGAAAATGCTTCACACTTAGCTTTTAGAAATTATTTTCAGCTCTAATTAAACTCTTAAGCAAGAATCTCAAATTACTTAAATCTCCAGGAATTAAAATATATGTTTTAATAAGTCTTACTTCACATTTTTCCGTATTACAAAGTGTTTGCTACCTGGTATGTATACTGTAGGAATATGCTTCATCTTGCAGAAGTGTGTTGCCATTGACTAATTATCAGGGTGCACTAATGCAGAATCCATAGAAGTAAAGATTTGGTTTCAGGCTGATAGCCTGTAGTTATGTTAAAATAGAGCACATTTAAGAGAATTTGCTTAACAAATCTAGACGCAGAACAGGGCCAATCACTGATCTTTTAAGCTGTGAAAATGTGAAATGCAATATATTTCTGATTGTAAAAACAATCTCAAATATAATGCAATCTACATTTTATGTTTGCTGAATATGCAGAAACTTAAATCCAGTAGGTTGGCTTCTGGTAAAAATTACAGGTACAGTAATCACAGTACACCTTGGCAATATTCTATTGTACTTTTTTGTGTGTTTTTCCACATGGATGAAATTTTGTTCAAGCCAATTATTATCAGTAAACAAGAGCTTTTTACTTAAGAGTATTTTGCTGGGTGACTTCTGACTGTGGTCCATTAACTTTGCATTCTGTTGACAGATGGTTTAAGTGTTCAACAAGATAAAATTGTGTAAAATACAGTTTCTTTGCATTTGCATAGATATTATTAAACACAGAGAGAGTCTTGAGAAAGTGTCATCTTTAATACTGACCAGTGACAGTGTTTCTAAACAAGCATTTCTCCATCTTCCTATCTTTGAATTCATATTGATAATGCAGAATATTTTTACAAAGGCAGAGGCAGGAAGTATACCAGATGTTTAAGCTGTACTCCCAGAAGTACCCTCTCTGGAAAAGAAATAATACCATTTTTAAGACATCTCATTACTGTGTATCTTCCTCTTGACTATGGGAAACATCTATATTCCTTTAGTTGCCTTGGTGAGGGTGGAAAGCCAGTAGGATAGAGACAGCTTTCAAAGCAGATTAGTTGCACTAGTGAAAACAAATTCTATGTTCTCGAAACAGAAACAAGAATGATTCCTCTCATTGCATGTCCAGAATGGATTCTGCCTCTGAAGAGTACACTGTATTTTTTTTATCTGCTTGTCAGTATTTCACTTTTTTCTCTTTTAGGAATGGGAAACTTTTCCCTTCATCATTAGATTAACTGCTATTTTAACATGCCATGTTATAGCCTTGTCATGTAGGGATGCTGTTAGAGAACAGGTCTCATGCAGGTATTTATAGCAAACTTCTCTTACAAGTGAAAACTGGCAACTAAATTTAAACTTTTGCTGAAGAAACTGGGGAGTGGTTCTAGAGTGCCAGTGTTGGACGCATGTGAGCGGCTTGTTTTCATCCCATTAACTCTTGGATGAGAAAAGCGCAATGGAACAGAAGCAGGAGTCTGAGGCTACAATGCAAAAGAATAGTTTTCATTTGCCCAGTTTAATTATTTACTTTCAACATGAATACTGACGTTAATTTAGTGAAGCCAGCACCTTTGGTCTTTTTCTTTTCTTTTCTTTTCTTTTCTTTTCTTTTCTTTTCTTTTCTTTTCTTTTCTTTTCTTTCTTTTCTTTTCTTTTTCTATGTTGCAAAATATTTGGTTTTATTTCCACTTATTCTGGACAGCGTGCACAATTGAAGGGAATGATGCTGACATGACTGGGTTTGTAACCACTACGTACCACCTTCTTCTTGATGATCTCGAAATACTATAATAGCTTATTCACTAGCCATACTTGAGTTTTGGTCCAAGTAGTGCTCCCAGTTTACAAATGAAACAGTTGAACCATGAACAGGTTAATTAACTTGGCCAGAGTCCTATAGAGAGCTTGTGTCTAGGCAAAGACAAGGATTGAATCTTACACTTGACAGGCATGGATTTATGAGAGCTAGACACTTCTGAATCCACATGTACTCATTCCCTGCTTCCTCTTTAAGCTAGAAGGGAAAAAATGGATGAACACAAAATGAAGGGCAATTTTTCTTTTTAACCTTTATAAGTCTGTTGTCCACTTTTTCAGAGAAAATTCAGTAGCTTTTCTATAAGACTGAGCAAGGCTCAGTCTTCCCATTTCTGTATAAACATCTGATGAAATGCATCCTCAATAGTGCACTGATAAATTGGTGCTGGAGAGAATTTTTCTTGAGACAGTATTGCTGAGAAAAGCTGTTTGCCTTGAAATCACAAAAGTTACTTTTCGTTGGACTATTCCACTTTCTCTTTCTAGACTATATTAGAGAAAGTGTATGTTCTAAGTAGACAAAGAACATGCTTGGTGTTGAACATGCTTGGTGTTAAGCACGGCACACTGATGAGCTACTTGACCAATGTCATCTCAGATTTTAGATCATGGCACTCAACTACATTAAGTTTTTTGTTTGTAGAAATTGATATCTTCACAATCATGGGAGGTATACATGCTGTAGTGTGAGATGCATTCCTTCCATAACAGATTCAATAGCATCTGTGTAAATATTGCTTACTCCAGTGTAACATAACAGCAGTTGGAATGGGCCTTGCTGTCTTCTCTAAAAATACCTGTCACTGCAAATAACCCAATTTAAACTTCTCTTCAAACCCTCCCCTAGGATATATGCAACATTGTGCTGAAGCAAAAGCATTAAATCCCTGTCTCACCACCAGTTTTGTCCTGTCCTGAATAACTACAGCATCCATGTGCTTTGTATAGGAAGAGCTAAAAACCATTGTGTGACTGTACTTAAGAAAGACTCTGCTTGAGCAAAAAGGGTAAAAGCTAAAAAGGGCGCTGAATGCAATGCCTGAAGGGTGTTATTGAGACATCTCAATTACAAAGTTGACAATACAACAAAATGCAGGAAGAGTCATCTGAAAGGGAGATCCAAATGTTTGACATCCTCAGAACTGTCTTAAGTAGCTAATAGAAAACACCAAAGAAAACAACTGAAAAGCAGTTTAAAAAGCACTGAAAACCTATGAAAAACAATTTACTGAGGGCTGCTGCTGGTATTTTTTTTTCATGTAGGATCCATGACCCTGAAACTTCTCCTTAGGTTAGTTATTCCAACCTTTTAGTTAAAATAAAACAAACTCATTTTTTAATTTATATTTTGGGTCTTCTTTCTCTGAAATGTGATAGAGCCTGCAAGCAATAAACTTACCTGAGTTCAATCGCTTCTTTGACCTAGGACACTGGAACCCATTCTTCGAAAACCACATGCAAAGACACAGGTCAACAAAGTATAAAGCTGCCAGCTGAGATCTGTTCTGATTTTTTAAAGGAATAGTTAAAGTTAGGTAGGCCAGACCATGTAAAAAATGTATGTAAAACCCTCAGGCAGGAGGTGAAGACAGGACATCCCAGCCCTTCTCAGTTGTGTTGGTTCATGGTTGCAGTGCGGTCAGCACTGAGCTCTTCAGTGCCCTGGAGTCCCTGATACAGCTCAGCAGCAGAACTCTGGGCTCCATCTGTGTTAAACCACAGCTGTAGAAGGGAGATGTTGATTGAGTGGGGTGGGTTCACTGGAGGCCACCAGGATGGTAAAGGGGCTGGAGCACTTACCCTGTGAGAAGAGGCTGAGGGAACTGGGGCTTGTTCAACTGGGAGAGGAGATGGTTTCAGGGGAAGAGCAGCCTGGTGGTATCTATGGGGAGGCGGTGAGGAAGACAGATGCAGGCTGTTGGCAGTGTTGACATGGTGGTAGGATGAGAAACAGGTATAAATTGAAACAAGAGACATGTACAACTTAACTTTAAATAACTTCTGTGGTCTATTAATGTTACAAATTCTGCTTTTTGTTTCCCTAAAGTAGATGTTCATTTCAATAAAATGAATTTTGCAACAGATTTTAAAGATAAAAGTTCTCATGTATAATTAACCCTTGAACTTGTTTTGTTAAACCTTGAAATCATGGTGTTAAAATAAGTATTGATGTTATCCAAAGTTTATTGCATATGTATGACTGAAGAAATAAACATGATCTAGGTGTGATTATCTAAGGAAAACTTCTACAGAAGATTGAAGTTGAACATAGTAACTGTAATTATGTAAAAGGAAGTCTATTACTCTATGATAAAACTGTCAAAATAATGATTGGGGCCTCCTACAAATCATGCAGAAAATCAATAAAACTAATCCTACGTCATAGCTTGAGAATTTAGAAATTGTATTTTGACCTTAATTCATGATGGAGCTATTCAAAACATATTTAATAAATGGGTTATAGTACTTCTTAACTAAAAATTAAAACTCTTCCTCAATAGTTTTCCCCAGTGAAAAAGGGAATGTATTTCCAGTCCACATGATATGCATGTTATTTTGCTGATTACTTACTCTTTTTTAAGAATTATTAGTTGACTTTGATCTGTTATTCAGGTACACTAAATTTGCCATGAAACCTCTCCCAGAAAATTCTTTGTGGCTCAACAACCCTGTTTGGGGTGGTTAAAAAAATCCAGTCCTTTTTTCCCTGCAGTTTACTTTATTCTCCATTCTATTTAAGAGCTATATCCAAATGCCTTCCAGCAGTGTGTTAAGCTGCATGACTGCATCTCTCCTCTTCTCTTTCTCTTTCTCTTTCTCTTTCTCTTTCTCTTTCTCTTTCTCTTTCTCTTTCTCTTTCTCTTTCTCTTTCTCTTTCTCTTTCTCTTTCTCTTTCTCTTTCTCTTCTCTCCTCTCCTTTTTCCTCTCCTCTCCTTTTTCCTCTCCTCTCCTCTCTTCTCTTTTCTTCTCCCCAGGAAGAGAAGCATTTGCAGTGAAGTGTTTGGTTTGGTGGGTTTTTGTTTTGGTTTAGTATACCTACATAAATGTTCTGTATTTGTTAGAGAGGACAAAGTGACAGAAATGTGCCTTTCATGGGAAGCAGATACGAGTGGGGTCCTTGTGTTCACTGCGCAGTCTCAGATAGGTGATTCAGAAGAATCTCCATTTCTTACTTACTTCACTCCCTAATAAGTGTAAATTTCCCTCTTATAGCATGAATAGACAAGTACAACCTTACACTGCTTGGCTAGAATGTCCTTCTTCTTCTGCAGCGTTCCCGTGAAGGTGGATCAGGAGAATATTGCAGAACGTAGATGGATTTCTTCTTTGCAGATCACTGTTCTCTATGTAATGCCTGTGTCTAGCTTTTTTAGCTCAAATTCCTTGAAAATTTTTTAAAAATTGGATGAGATAGGCTTCTAATTTGGCATCTGGTCCTCAAATAGGTGCCAGAATAGACCTTTGGTAAAAATGGTAGTTTTTATCATCGTGCAATTACAACATTACTTGTCTAATTAACTTTTTTTGTCTGAATCACATTATGTATTAATGTGATAATTCTCATACCAGATCAATTAGTTATCTTAATCATAAAATTGTTTCTATAACAGTTGCTGCAGCTATGAATGCAGCACTGTTGTGACAGGTTTCACAAAACTTCCCCAAGAATGTTTCCTCCGGCTCTGCCCCCCACAGTTACAATCAAGATGAAATGTTGCTTCTATCCATTGTACCGCAAGACAGAAAAACAATAAAGGTGCTGAAAGACATGTTGACCTTCAGAAAGTGACAAAAACGGCTATACGTTGTTCCATAGTGGAGGATCCTGTGCTTGACAGTAGGTAGTACCGAGTGTTTTGGCAAGCAGTAGTTTTATGTGGTGGGAGGTGGGGAGACAAAAATTCCCTGTATTAGTTACTTGCAGGTAATGTTTACCCATGTATCTTTTGTCTCTCAAAAAAGTTCTTAAAGCAAGTACTGGCTTTTGTTCTGTATCACTTCCAAAAAGCTGATTCTTTGTTGAGAATTGCTACTCTTTCAGTTTGCTCGGTTTTCTTTTTATTTTTAATACTCACAATTCTAAATATCCAGCATTTTTTAAATCCTGTGATGTCTTTGGCCCTGATGTTCTGTAGGTATGAGTTTCATAAACATATTATATATCTTTTCATAGAAGAAAGGTTTAAGTGCTTTCTTCAGAGTTGCTTCAATGTTCATGGACATTCTGACACTCAACAAAATGGTAGGCAGCTTTTTTGCATGTGTGTCTTCTAAAATAAGTATTTCATGTGCCCAAACTTTATAAGTTTATTTGAGCCACCCACCACTTTTTTTTCTGTCTTCGACACCCTGGTACTTCCAGTGGACATTTTTGAGCTAGGGTGACAGAAATTAATGTAATGGCTCCAGGTGAGCATAAACAGAATGTATCAGTTGTAAGGAGTTTGATGATATTTCCAAGTCCATTTCTACTTGTTCATTACAGACAATCATTAGGGAATGCACAAACTTGTTTCAGCCAATTTAGAGACTAGTAAAAGGTCCAAATAACTGACCCGTTTCTTCCACTGTTCATTACTGGATTTGGGAATATTTTCTTTCTTTGACTCTAGTGTCCCTGAAGACATAATCTCCAAATGTTAAGCCCCAAATCCTGCACTTTTTCAACAGTGGAATCCCTTCATTCACATTAATTTTAGACTGGGAATTGCAATGTAAAGTATGTTTTTTCTTTAGGACGTACAACTGTGTCTGTTCTCATTGTTTTCTTTAGGGAAGCTAGGAACAACTGAAGATTTAAAAAATAATTTGTAATAAATATTTTGAATCTTTAATAATACAATTACTCCTAAGCTTATCTTCAAGACTTATATACTTTCTTGCCTATTCAAAGTTCCCAAATCAGAATTCCATCTACTTTTCTGAAGAACTTCTTTTCTTCCTGCTTCAGGGCAGATTCCCTTTTTTCTCAGTACTTTCCTTAGCTGCTTCCACATTACAGAGCTGTTTACTTGCATTCAGCATCAATAATTGCTTAATTTACAGTTAATTTTGTTTATTTTCACATTGGTAAAAGAATTCAGTAGACAAAATGAAGAGGCACGCATTTCACTTACAAAATTATTTTCCTCAGTCTGCTATTGAAGTATGTGTTCATTTAGCTTTAATCTTATGCTCTGAAATTTCTTTGCCTTTTTTTCAGTAAACTGAAGGAGGGCCCAGCTCTGAAAAGACTCATGCAAAGCCATCATGTGCTTGATGTGAGACTTGCACCTATGTGGAGCTACAGCTTTTCAGTAGGTGCCAGTTTACTCAGGTTCATCTGCAGGATCATAACTGGAGTCTGACATATTTGAATCCTCTGTAACATCATCACTTACTTTTCTTAGATCCTCGGAAAACATTTTAAACAACCTGATTATTATGGGTCAATTTATGTCATGCTACTGTTGACTTTTACTGTGAGAAAATGAACACATATTTCCGCATGTTCTCAGAGTTTAATCCTTGTCAGGGCTTTGGGATTTTTCTTTTTTCTTTGTGTGACTACTTAGTTTCCTCAGGTGCTACTAATAAACTTTAACAAAGGTTTTTTAAAGCAGTATTAAAAAAAAAAAATCTTTTGGCATGTCCGAAATTGCAAGAGATTAGTAATGTTCAGCTTTCCCTTATGCAGTGGTATGGGTCATTCCTTAGCGTATCACAGTCACTTAAGTACTTGTTAGGTTGATCATTAAAAACATAATGTACTGGTCATAGACTTTATTGTATAATTCCCTAATCACTGCTAACTTATCTAAGCATATAATTGGCACTAACATTTACCCCCTTCCAAGTTTTCTCTACTATTTGCTCACATGTAACTTCTCAAAGTAGATGGATAGCATAAATGAAAGATTAAATCATTGCTTATTTTCCTATTAACGAAAAAAATAATTACACCTTAGTAAAAAATCTCGTCTAGGATGTTTAACGATGTATGCCACAAGTGATGTGTAGATGCAAAAGAATTGCTATTGGCTTTGCATTTTCAGTGCCTTTTGTTGTTATATTTGAATAATATGTTAGTTTATAAACTGTGGTGTAATGTTTTAAGTGTCTTTATAAATTTATGAATTTTTTAACAAGTGACTGCTGCAAACCGAGCTTTCCACTTCATCGTCTAGTGAGTGGGATAACAGTCCTGACTGACCTGTTGTTATTTAGCAGGTATCCTGTGAGCCCTAGTCTGCTGGTAGAAGTTTGGTGTGTGATAGAAAGTTTTGTTCATTAAGAACAATAAATGGAAAGTGGTTACTGGGAAATGACCTGTTTTCTCATTCCTGGCCCCATATTGGCTGGCAGGTATAACTTCTTTAACTTGGGAGAATATCCCTGTGCAACCACTTGAAGACAGCAGTTCATGTGCAAGGAATAGGGTCAAAAAAATTTTGGAATTGAAACAAAACGTTATTTCAAAATTGTTTCCTCCTCTTTTTTAGAATGGCAGCTTTTGGAAAGCCAAATGATAAAGCATAAAAGATAAATAATTTTTTAATACCAAATTTAAAAGACCCAAGGACTTTTCTAAAAGATAAGAAGATTAAATGCATTTCTGCCTACAGGTAACATGGATTTCATCCATTTTAATCCATTTTCTCTAACTGCATGAGTTTTTTCTTTATACCTTACCCAATTAACTTGGACACTCTAAGGTCTACTTTGAACTTTATCAGACTTTCAAAAAAATGTATTACCTGCAGTAAAACATAATGTACTTAATTAGGAAAACTTAAATCACCAACATTAAGAAGCAGTATTAGTTTGTACAGATGGAAAAATAAACTACTAGTAAGTTGAATGTGAAACTGACAGTCATTAAACATGAATTTCATTTGACCCAGTTAAGATATTTTAAAATATCAAATTGCTGTCAGTATATCAAAATTAATTATCATCCTTCCCCTTCACTTCAGTTTCCAGCATTTCAGGATGTTCTTAGGTATTTTTTTTGTATTTCCAACATCCCTGTATTTTGATTGAATACTATGTCATCCTTAGTTGCAGTCATAAGGTTTTTGCCATTGTTTGTGCATTGAGTTTTGCTCTGTAGCCTTATGCAGGGGCAGAGTGTGTGTCAGAAATAGTTTAATATACCATGCATTAGCACCAGAGGTGACATGGTGACTAAGAAAATCACATTATCCAGTTATGGTTAGTTTTACCATGTTGTGAACTGTCAAATCATTTGACATGAAAGGCAGCCTTCAAAATGTAAATAAATGCTCTATAAAATTATCTGATGTTTTGTCTACTGTTTTCTAAACAGCAAAATGGTCTAACTTTTAGCCAATGTATGCAACATTCATCAGTTTGTCATTTAATGGCAGGGTTGATCAGAACTGAATCTTGTTACTTCTTGGAAAAAGAATGGCAAATCAGTTCGTAGTATACTAAGTGCCTTTTTATTTTTGAATAATGAGATGGGAGCAGTTCATTAGCTACTGGAGAGAAAAAAAAGCAGGGTAAGCAGCGTTGTACCTGGCTTGACAAGTATACTAATTACTCTCCTTCACGTGGAGCTGAAGGCATATTCGGTTCAGTTTAATGATCAGACGAGAAGGCATTAGAAGGCCCAGGCTCTGTCAGGTGAGGAAGAGCAGGTGTAAGCAGATTAGTTCTGCCACAGTAACCCTTTGGAGTCATCTTCTTTAGAATGGCAC
>NC_138661.1:32801027-32901746 GCF_964273445.1 Streptopelia decaocto
ATATGCAGGGGTTTTTTTAATTTTGCAGGACATTACATAAGCAGATAATGTTTATATAAAAAGGAAAGATAATATATTGAAAGCTAGTATAGCAGTCAGTTTTGTTTGAGGCCTTTTCTTTTAAAGGCTTAATTTAGAGTCTTATAGAACCAATGTGACATCAGCATAATATGAAATTCAATATGTCAATTCATTATTACTCTGATATAGGTAAAGAATAGGATGTCTGGTAACTTCAAGTGAGAAACTGAAGTTGACAGTCTCAGAAATAGAGGAAATTTATTTTACACCTTTATCTCATTGCTCAAAATAGCATTCAGTTAAGCATTTCCCCAATGTGAATCTGTGGGGTTTTGCTCATTTTTGATCAGTCATAAAATAGCTTAATTTTTTCATAATCAAGTCATGATACTTAAATCAGAAGCCCTTCAAATCAGTGAATTCTACTGAGTCTTCCTCAGTTACTCTCTTCATTACGCTACCATTCTGTCAACCTCTCTATTGGCAAACTGTTATTTGTGCATTATTCCTACCTACTAGAGGATTGTTATTATTTTAATTTTTAGTGTTAATGGTTCACATTTTCAAAGCTTTTATTCTGTGTGCAAAATGCATTTTTTAACAGTGCACAAAAGCTTAAGTAAAATGCTTATTTATTCTTGCTATTCAATTATAAGAGTAATACTTATTTAATATGAGATTAATAAGATACAAATATATGTAATATAGCATGATACATCCGGAAGTGTTTTGGCTAAGTGTATGATGCTCTTTAAAAAAATTTGCACAAACTATTGCTCCTTGTGATGAGGCTATTCTTTGTAGCTCTTGCAAAGCCTTTGAACTCATTTTGGGTTTTATATACCTTTGCATTAGGGTATAGTTTTCTAAATAAAATATGTCCTTGCAAATACTACTTTCAACTGAATCTGTTGCTTTTAAGAGACGACTTTTGGGGAGAAGATTAAAATGACCGCCTCCTTTCACATTCATAAATAGTAGTAGCATTGCTGCTTGTAGGGCAGATCCCTTCATGTCACAGGTTCCAGGAATCCTTTTCCCGACGTCCTCAGTGATTGAATCAAAAGCCTTAGATGAGTGACAAAACTTTGGCCCTGAGTTGGGGCAAAACAGATGAAGAGTAGGAAAAGAGTAGTTTTTCACTTTGTTTACCCAACTGAAGCACACACAGGTTAAAGGAGCTTGCCTGAAGCCACACAGGTGCTCTTTTGCAACACGGGAAACCTGGCTGGTCTCAAGCCTGCTCCACACATAAGGATTCAATGGTAGAAATACCGCACCAGCTGAACTCTATCAGCAGTTGTTCACAGGAAGGAGGCAGCTTGTGCAGTACCATTGGTTTTTTGGTTTTTGTTTTTTTTCTGAGAAATTGTAGAATGAAATGTTTGATGGTTTTAGTAGGCATTTTTCTAGAATAAAGTCTTTCCACTACTATTAGTAATTAACTGGTACATGCAACTACCAAGATTAAGCATCTGGAAAGAAGACAATGCAGTGCTTGAAAGGACTGTATTTGAAAATAAACTAAAGGCATCTCCTGATTTATGTTATTTTTTTCATCGTAGTATCTGCATCAGTGAATAAAAGATTGACAAATAATCCTAAATTTTCTTCTGATTTCTTTTGTGTCTTAGATTTATACATTTGAAAATAGCACAGAAAGCCTTTGCCAGCTTTTAAATACAGTCAAATAAATGTGTCAACAGTAGATAGGTAAAAAAATAAATTTAAAAACTGCTAAACTGGAATCATCAAGGCTATAAAGTGCCTAAGATTGCTGAGATCAAATATTGTTTTTGAAGGCTGCTTTGAATTTTTACATATCTTCTTCCTTAAATTCTCATAGGAGAGGAGGTTATTGAGGTTATTTTGAGGTACATTTTCTTCATACTAAGCAGTTTCCTTACAAGCTGCATGATACTTCTGGAGCACAAACTGTCCAGTGAAACCAAATAAGTAAACAAGGGCCTGCTTTCACCCTCTGCTAATAAAATCCTTTGGTGTTTCAAGACTTTTAGAGTTAATTGTATCAGAATGGCTAAGGAGCTACACATTTTTAGGTTTGTAGTTGCTGGTTGAGTAATTTTCAAAATTACCCACATCATCAATGTTTTCCTTATAGAAGTGTGTCTCTCTTCCTGCCAAGTGGATAACAGAACTAACAGGTTTTTTGTATGTTTTTATTTGTTTCTCTAGCCTCCAAAACTCTTATAAATAGCATGCTACGGGACCCTTCTCAGATTCCAGATGGAGTACTAGCAAATCAAGTCTATCAGGTATTAATCACTGTTGTCTATTTTTGTTTGGTTTTGGTCTTTTTTTTTTTTCTTTCCTATGGCAATGCTTTTATCTGCCGAGCAGAGTAAAAGATTTTAAACCTCATTTAATTACTGTCATCATAAACTATGAGTGAGGTCAGGGTACACCATAAACGGCAATGCAATATTTTTGAGTGGAGCTTTTCACTTTTTAATAGCTTGCTTTTATAGTGAATAAAAGCACGCAGTTTTTGTTTTCTGTGATTAAATCTGAACAGCATCTGATAGCCTTTTTGAAGAAAAGTAATTACTGTTTTTAAGATACTGTTTAACTGTAATGGTTTTGTAGTCACCCATCACTATACTACTTCTCTTATTTGTCTGCAGTGTACTGTGAACGACTGTTGTTATGGACCACTGGTGGACTGCATCAAACAGTATCCTTTCCCATAAAATTTTAGGTGCACAATTGACGAGCTTAGACTGTGTGGAAGAGATGTGTCTAGCTTTAACCTGACATAAAGTTCTGCTTCACAAAACACGTTTCATACTCCTCTGTTTTACATTCAATCAGCTAGAGGGTCACCGCAGAGCTTTCTTTTATACTGTTTAACAAAGATCAGACAGACCACGGGAAGTTGTCAGTTTGGTGGCTACACGTTCATATGCCTGATTGAACCTCTTTGGTTTTGATTAGCTGAAATGCATGTCTGCTTTTCTATTAAGACTAGTTGACCATGCTTTGAGTGGTGGAGGTAGACTGGATGATCTCTGCAGATACCTTCCAGTCTCAACTGTTCTGCGATTAAATTGATAAGTTGCATTGATATTGTTCAACAAGTGCAATTCAGTTGTAATTGACCAATTAGTATTTTTAAACTCATATCTGTCATTCCAGTGCAATTCTGTTACTTTCTCTTCTTCTTAAAGGAAATGAAGCTAGCTGTAAAAAAAAACCCTATGCGGCTTGAATTTTAAGGGATTTGGTTTTTTGAAGTGTTGAAATGGTTAATCAGAGATCCTCAGTATCCAGTAATACTAGAGGAGCTCCACACAGTACTGAGCAGTCCAGACTAAGGTCATAATTTGTTAGGAACGATCTTTGCAGCCCCAAATCTGCTTTAATAAAGCCCTGAATGAGTAGTTCTTCTGCTTCAGTCTGCTATCAAAGGAACACTTTCAAAATCATGACCTGCTGTCACCGAGCAAGCCCGCAAGGCAGTTCCTGCCTGAGCCCTAGAGAATCCTTGTATAAATCTCTGTGTGCAGTTTGGGGAAAGATGTTGATTTCACTGTACAGTTGCAGGATAGGAAAGCAACAGTGATGTTAAGTTATGCATGAAAACAACATTTCTTGTAGTTGTGATAAATGTGATGGTCACCCCTTCAAAATATGTTCTTTCCACTAGAAATACTTGCCTGGTATCTACTACAGACTCAACTCTGCTTCCATGAACTTTAACAGCAGCAGAATAGACTTCCAATTGTATTTGTATTTTGTGGTTTTAATCATAATTTTAAGTATTCCTTGAGGCTATCTTCAACATTAAATGCAGCTGTCTGAAAGTGGATTGATCTAATAAGTTACACTTTTTAAACGGTTGTTGATCACTAATTTTCATGTCCAGAATTCTAAGATTAATATTTTGTTGATGAACAATCTGGCTAAAGTGCCATATTTAAAAGTAACAGTAACACATATATAGAATTGTGAACAGTTTTTCTGAATAACTTGCCTACAGTCTTAAAGGTCTTTTCTATCCACTTAAGATTCTGGTTCAAGTCATTGAATACGTAGTGACATCAGTGAGAATAATGAGGAGTTTTTCAATTCCATTTTGGTACAGAAAAGTTTAATACTAAGCTACGCAAGTGCATTATCTGGAAGTATGTTGCTGAATTAGATGTTAATTTCGAGGTGCATAAAATAGTTAAAAATCAATTTAAAGTTAAGGTTTTAAAAGCATAATGTCTTCTGAAGGATTGCATATTGATTTTAAATATAACTATCTAATTGTATATGCATGGACTAAAGTATGAAGTCAACCTCTTTGTAAATGCCAAGAGGCTATTTTTCAGTAATAGTTCAGATGCTTACGGGAAACTAGGCTGCTAGATTGCATGAGTAGAAAATGGCTTGTGAGGTTATTTACAAGTTTTGCCCCATGGTCATTGCCATACATCAATAACAGGTATTATTATAGACTAAGTCTAAGTGTTTCTGCTTATGGTGCATTATAAATTCTGTTTGCAGGATTTTTCTTACATTTTTTGCTATTCTTCATTTGCTCCTTTTGTTCTGTAATGCTAGTTGAGTTTAACATAATATATAGTTTCAGTTGGTAAAAACTATATATATATATGAAATTATTCCATATTATTAGGTTTTTTGCTGTTCAGCATAAAGTGTTGATGTAAATTAAGTAATTAATGGTAAGGTGATCTGTAGTTTTAAGTTTTCAAAAGTTACTCTAAACAGAATTAGGAACTTAACTGTTTTTAATGTAAGATCCTTTATCATGATGTTCCATAAGATTCTTCTTAAAAGCTTCCAGAATAGAACTTAGACCTCCAAGAGAATACGTTAAAAATATTTGATGTGTTGACTTTTTTACGTATTGCTAAGAATAGCACATTGGATCAACAGGCCGTCAGTGAAGTGAAAAGGACTTCACTGTAAAATATTATTTCATCCTTCCTTGACATTAGTTCATGCTTTTGAAAAATCAATTAAAAGGATGTTTTGTTACAATAAGATGTTTCAGATGAAGGTAGTGCCTATCAATTTCAGAATATAAGGGAAAAACAGTTTATTTCATTCTTTGCTGACTTAGAAAATTGGTACACTAGTCAGTAAAGGGCAACTTTAAAGGTATTTAATGAGACGTTTTAAGCTCACACTTTCTTTTAAGTTTGGGTGAGTAAAGCAAAAATGGAAATAATACCCTTATTTATACTGAATAAGTAGGATCTAACGGGACTTTTGTAAAATGTATGCTGATGATACAGTAGTCTGATTTTCACAAAGTGCTAATTCTTGTAAGGGAGTTCAAATCACTGATCACTTCTGAAATGCAGATCCAGGCAAGTAATTTTACCATTAATTACTTTACCTATGGTGTTTTTCTGGGGTTGGTTCTTTTCCAAGGTAATCTTCCATTTCTTAACCTAAAGCTATCAGCGCTATTGGGCATGAACATGAAGTCTTGCTGCGAGAAATGCTTTTGGAAAAAAATCTCTCTTTCATAGGTGAGAATCCTAGCCAGTGAATCTTTAACTTCAGAGATTTCAGTGACTGTTTACTTAGGAAAAAAATAAGCCTTGATGCTCTTTGTATTAGGTAGTAAAAGAAGAGTAAAAAATGATTGATGCTGTACATGTTATCTTTTATTGATTTAGAACTGAGCAGGAACTCAGTTACCTAATACCCTATATATACAGCACATGCACAGGCTTGCAATTAATATTTTATAGAATAAGTAGCTGAAAAAAAATGCTTTAATATCTGCTGCAGTATTACTTTTGGTGTCATGAGATATTAGCCATAATCTAGGCCTTATGAGACTTAGGAGGAAGCATAAGAAATATTAGCTTCAAAATGCTTTATGTATTAAAGAGCTGTTAGAGGATTCACTCGTTTAGCTTTCTGTGCAGTTTCTGCTGAATTTTTGCCCTCTGCCTCCCAACCAATGCAAGTACTCTTCACAATCCCTATATTTAAAGTATTTTAAGGATTAATTAATTAGGAAGTTATTTTCATTTTTTTTCTTCTAGCCTGCACTACGTTTCTTGTATGTGAGTGTCATTAAAACAATGATTAGTGTTTAAAGCATCATTTCTCTTATTGTGATAAACTTAATGACTTCTTAAATCTTGGAGTCCTTATGTGATGAGAAAATAACAAAGTGAAATGCTATCTTTTGTTGATGGTTGAGTGCTGTAGTAAATTTGTGTGATCTGGAATTTTGCTGCTTTTACCAGAAGCTATGATCGCTCCTAGAACTAGATTCCGGTTAAAATTTTGGAAACCTTAATCAAATTTAAGAAATTGGAAAGTATATTAAGGTTTTTAAAATATTTGTCCATATGATTAAGGAACAGCGTTAATGTGCTCTTATATAAGACAGGAATAACTATTTCACATGAATATGACACTATGGAAATGTGAGGACGTAGTTTTTCCTACTTGGGTATAAGAGTAGAGATAGAAGTAATAGGCTTAAGCTGTAATTGCATAGTTGATGTTGAGTTAAAATACTGAACAGTTCTAGGCACAATAAGTATAAAACAGCCTGCCAGAGAAGGTTATGGAATCACCTTCAATGAAAAATTCAAGGCTAGACTTGACAATCATCCATCAAAGCTGGTAATGAAATCAATCCTGTCACGATACAAGGGAATGGACTAGATGACTCACTAATGGATCCTCAACCCAACGATAATCATTTTATTTGGCTTGTGCAAGCTTGTGTAGCACATAAATCAGATTTAAATTTTAATGTTTCATGACCTTGGATAAGCATCAATTTTGTCTTTAGAAATAAGCTCTAAAAAATTTGTGCTGTCAAATCAAAATATCTAGAATGGGTTAATGCATTAGAATATAAGGATATAAAATGAGACAATTTATTGTTTACATTTTACGTATGCTGAAATATTCTTTAGTCATGATTTAAGGCATCTTAAGTGGTTGTGTTTATTATTTCTGTGCATTGCATATGTTTTTAAGGTTCTAGGTGTGATTTAAAGTGAACCCTACTGAATCCCATGCATTAAAACCTTTTCTTTCTGAAAAAGTAGTTCCAAAACTGCTTGAAGAAAACAGAAGAGATGACAATATTTCCTATAGGTCAACAAATTCAGGCTTTGTTAGGTTATGAGTAAGACTGCATTCCAGTTCTGAAGATGCCTTATTACTTAGATTTTTGTATTCACAATTCCATTACTACTTAACACGTGTTAAAGACACAGAATTCTTCGGTTTCCATGTTAGTGCACTATTCCAGTGTACTATTCTCCAATAGTAGTAAGGGGTTTTGTGTCAGCTACATTCACCTGGGCAACAGGGAGTCTGTTCCAGGAGAAGAAAGCACAATCAAGGACACAGTGGATATAAATAGCCCCACTATAGTCTTGGAGCGTGAAACAGCTTTTCAGGTTTGGGACATAATTTGTCTGTTTCTAGAGCAGTTAGCTTTCAAACCCTACGGATCAGAATTCACACAGAAATTGCTTGGAAACCTGTACAAAATAATGTGGTTTGCATCTTATTAATGCACTGTTCATGACAAGCACATCATATACCAACGTCCTCTCTTCAGCAAAAACACAGCTCTCAAGTCTTTGTCACTTTGCCTGAGATCAAAGTGATCAATGGAAGCATTCTCTCAAAACAGGCTAACAGCTTCAATTGCCATACTGAAATGCCAGGAATGTCTAGCTTCTATATAGGATCTTTGTTTGTTTATATATTTGCCATGAATATATTAGGAAAGCTTTTAGCTATAATGGAAAGGTGCTGACCTTTGTCTGGAATCTTATCGTCCTTTGGTTCCCACCATGATGTCCCTCAATAGCAGCCTAGAAATAAATAATGAAATCTGATCAGTGTTTTTTGCTGTAATCTTAAATTTGCAGTTGCTGTTCATCCATGCACCAACAGAAGAATGTTTAGTTTCTTTATTATATCCAGAGGCTAGTATAAGAACAATGATGTGTTAAATGGTTATGATGGAGTGTGAAGTTATGGTAAACATGAAGCTCCAGTTTTGTTGGAAATTTAAATTAATGGGGAATCTGTAGAATAACTACGTATTAGGGCTGTTTCAATGTAATTTTCAAATCTGAGGATGCATAAATATAACTGTCCAAGCTGCTGTTGGCTGCCTTTCAAGCAGTTGTTAAATTGTTCCCGTCATCCATGCAAGAGATAAAAGATGTTTGAAGGTGCAGAATGCTACCTCTGTAGCTTCTGGACCAATGTGAAACACATCTGGGCTGAAAAGGCAGAACTTTTCTTTTGGTGGGGTTTGTGTTTTGTTTTTTTTTTAAAAAAAAAAAAAGTTTATGGTAACTGTGGGGAGTTTCTGTAATTTTTTTTTTGTTCTGCAAAGTTATAAAGCTTCAAATACTTGAAGAAAGAGAAGAAAGAGTAATATATAATTATGCTCCTGCACATGACAGACAACGCGTATCAATAATAAACGTGGGTTTTAGCATATTTTTCAATGTTTATCATAACCCAATATGTTAGGAGGAACCAAGGGAAGACATTCAGAAACAAATTTAAAACAAACAAACAAAAATGTTCTTTTTCAAGCCATGCATTAGTGTCAAATGATTTTATAAGTAATTGGACATGCTTGAAAAAAGTCTGCTGAAGAATATTAAAAGTAATGCTGATGCAAACTCCCGTTCAGAGACCTGCTAAACTGACCCATCGGGAGGTGTTTTTACATCTGTCTTGATTTTCAGTGAGGTTTTTTAAGGTATATTTCCCTGAATTTGTGACACTACCATTTGTTAGATGCAATAGAAAAGACTGAACTTTCTGTTGTCACTTCATAAAAATTTCAGCTAGGACATCCTGTTGTCTTTTTCTGACTGTTTTAAACAATCAAGACCAGGATAGAGTTCAATAGAGTTGAATAAAACTGAACTATTCTTTATTTTTATCAAAATTGAGAGATTACTTAGAACATTTAATTCATTTTTTATCTTATAGCATAAAACCCTCTATTCATAGGTTCTGCTAAATTAGAACCTTGTTTTATCAATGTACCTGACAATCTTTGAAAAAATAGCCAACAAGCAAGCCTGTCTCCAAATCCTAGAAAAGTTTAATAGCTGATTGGGTGACATAATGAAGTGTTGCATTGCAAAGACTTGTATTTGCAATATTGCATGCTTACAGTGAAGAAATACTGTCAGATTTCAAAAGAAATACACAACTATCAAAAAGAATAAACAACCATTGCCATTTACACTTAAGTGAATGTGCAACTTCCCAAAATAGCTCCTGTGCCACTTTCAGTACTAGTTCCCTATATAAAAAAATACTTCACAGTTACATTCTTCGATGAGAAAGTGGAGGGAAATTTGCTTTAGGCACTTCTGAAATATTTTGATTTCTAAAAGTGTGAGCTTTTCTTAACATTAAAATGTTACTTGGACTCAAACTGCTGACCTTTCAGGATATACACAAAGTATTCTAAAACTGAGTTCTGAACATTGGCCATGAAACTACTGTCCTAACCTGGTAAATGGATTGGAAATAAGCTACCCAACAGTGAGAATGGACCATTAATTTTAATCAAAGGTGATGTAGAAAGGCGAATGGGATGCATGACAATGTCAACAGCCCAGTAGGTGTTAAGGGGCTACACAGCCTTACTTGTTACTAGGTAGTGCCATTAGTTGAGCTTGGGTGAAGACAGAAAGCCATGCCTGGAATTGAATGACCAGGTCACTCCAAATTCTAATGGAGAAATGGTGTTTCAGAAATACCAATGTAATGGTATCAGAAATCAAGGACAATAGTTAAGGTGTTTCTTTTTTTTTTTTTTTTTTCTTTTAAAGGAAGTGTCTTTTGTCTTCTGCAGTTTTATCTTGCTTGCTCCTTGTTGTTTCTTGAAATATTCAGCTCTAGTATTTGTAAGCAATAGAGTTGTATAGTTAATGTTAACAGAATTTCTAAATATTTATGTGTCGTGAAATTGGATAAATTCTATAGAATGCCAAATGCAAGAGAAACTAAAATTATGGCTTCTGCTTTAATAAATTTCTGAAAGAGACAGAATTTCTTGTTCTTTTTTTTTTTTTTTTTAACAGCTTTATGCTGACATTAAAATAAAGCCAAGAAGGCAGCTACAGTATATTTTCATTTGTGGTGTTGGTAGGATTAATCTTAACAGCTTCCTAATGTGCAGAGACTCTTCTTGCAATCAGTGAATATACTTCTTTATTTTGAATATTTGGGGGTTATAAAATAGTGTATGACAGCTTGAATTAATGATGTTTATAATGAAGACATAAAAATGCAGGGATGACAAAGAAGCATTTTTTATATCCATGCTTCAGGTTTTCCAGGAGGGTTCATTTAATCTGACACAGCATTGCATGCATAAGAAAGATGTGTATGACTACATTAGTAATTCTTGCACTCTTATTTAAAATAAAATTGATTATACTGATGCCTACTTAATAAAATAGTTTTATAAACAATAGTTCTTATTCTCTATATATAGCTGAAGATCAGCTTCGTGCAAAGGGTTATGACAAAACACCAGACTTCATTTTAGAAGTGCCAGTAGGTAAGTCTTTTAAAAGAATTTTTATGATTTTATTTAGTGTAGGAGTGTTCATGCTAAAATATTATGGCTACTTAAGTAAAGTATATTATAGGACACTACAAATTAGTCTCTTCTTTCAGTAGTTACCCAATAATTTTAAGAACTTCTAGCATGAGTCAGAGAGGTTTGATTGTAAGTAGTATTACCCAGTGTTTCCTCTTTGGTCTCTGCATGTTTTTGTCTCATTATCACAAAAAGGAAAAAAGAAAAACAGAAACAGGAAACAATAAAAACCCCCAAGTCCCTACTCCCTTTAACTTGCTCTGCCCACTGTCTTTGTGAACTTAATTCTGAAATATCTGTAATTGTCTTAAACTTCTACACCAAATCAGTTCAAAGCAATCTTAACAGTATATTACCATTACACCTGTAAGTCATTACATAAAGGTTTGTCATTGTACAGTTATTCTTTTGCCATCACTTTGCATCTAAATACAACTCTGCATTTCTCTATTTTTTTAAAAGAGCCTGCATAGCAAGAAGGAATAAAAATAGGTATAAAGGTTATGTCAGATTTCATCTATATTTTGAGGCTGCGTAAGAAAGTAATCAGATGACCTAGTAGCTGGGCCATGGAAGAAAAAACATTCATGTTGCACAGGTGTAAAGGATTATTATTCACTTTTTGTAAATTGGCTTTCATGCCAAAAGACTTCTGCTTCACCTTCATAGAGCTCTGCACCTGTCTGTGCAGATGCCTAGGCTGAAAGCACTGTGTGAAAGTCAAATACCTGACTAGTTTTTTGTTCTTCATATTGACAACAGTTGGTATTCTTACTGAGATAACTGATTTGCACACAGGTATAAGGAGTTGAGTGTGTACTGTAAATTGGCTCACTACTCAGAAGTGCTTAAGATTTCAGCACAATAATGTGTTATCCAATAGATAAATATGTATATGAGAGACATCTGAAAAGTTTTTAAATACTTTTCTCAATGATATTTGTGTTCCTAATAAAGTTTCCAAAAAAGAAAAATGGTAGTGATGTTAATAAGAGGTTATATGTACAAAATAAAACATTTTTTTTTTAACTGAACCACACCAAATTTGGAAGTGAGATTTGGCATCCTGATGATCTGCAATTTACTCTTGTCAAGCCATGCTTGGGAGAGTTTTCAGTTAATTTCTACTCCTTCTTTTCCATACCTCCTATTTGTGGAGGGTCTCTGGAAGCTACTAAGGCTGAGGGAATGGTTGTTTTTTATCAAGTCTAAAGATAGCAGGGAAGATTGTAGCATGACAGAATCACAGAATGGCTGATGCTGGGAGGGACCTCTGGTGGTCAGCTGCTCAAGCAGAGTCACTTGGAGCTGGTTGCCCAGGACTATGTCCAGACAGGTTTTGAATACCTCCACATATAGACACTCCACAGCATCTCTGGGAAGCCTGTGCCAGTGCTTAGACACCTTCCTAGTACAAAGGTGTTTCCTGATGTTCAGACAGACCTTCCCATGTTTTGGTTTGTGCCCATTGCCTCTGGTCCTGTCACTGGGCACCACTGAAAAGAGCCTGGCTCCCTCTTCTTAACACCTGACCTTCAGATAGTTACATACATTGATAAGATTCCCCAGTAGTGTGGACTACAATATACACAATATGTACTTGGTATTAAGATGCTCACTTTTATGTTAGAAACAGATAAGGTTATATCCCAGCAATTCAGAAGCCTGATTAGATGGAAGCCAGAAAAGCAAAAAGATGGAGCTAGTTTTTTTAATGCTTGAGAAGGCAAACTGGACAACGCCCAAAAGAATTCCTGGGTTTGTAATATTATCCTACTAGGAAGAAGGTTAAAAATAACCATTGAAGTATTTGCATGGATTTGTCTCTAAAAATCTGAATAGTGATAATGCATTACTTTCTTCAAATTATTTCATTCACTTGAGATTGGCAGGAAATAATTTTCTACTTGCTGTCTGATCCAAACTAATGTATGGCAGTCCTTGGATTCTCTTCTTCATGACTCAGTACATAGCTAGGAAAGTCAAATGTTTCTTAGAAATTGCTTCTCAACTGACTACACAGTTTATGCCTCAGCTGTTTTATCTCCTGGAGTCTAAAGCTGTTGAAGGTGGGTGGAGGATGTAGTAGTATGAGCCTACACAGTATAGGCCTCTGAATACTTAAAGGGAGCCTATAAGAAAGATGAGACAAACTTCTTATCAGGGCCTGTTGCGATAGGACAAGGGATAATGGCAGCATGAGTGTAGTGAAACACTGGCATAGGTTGTCCGGGGGTGTGGTAGGTAGAAACATTCGAGACCAGGCTGGCTAGGGCTCTGAGCAACCTGATCTAGTCGAAGATGTCCCTGCTCATTGCAGGGGGGTTGGACCCTTGAAGGTCCCTTCCAACCCAAACTATTCTATGATTCTATGATAAATTAATTTGATTACTGTCAGGAGGTAGTGGTGGTACATACAGTTTAGTGTGGTGACTTCATGAGTTATTTACCCAGCTTTTCCAAGTAATTTTACAGTATGTAGTGGATGTGCTGCCACAGACTCTTCTAATATTTCTGTACCGTGTTTCTGGGTCTGCATGCCCTTTGGTTGCCTCATTGTAGGTTGAACTTAGGCTAAGACATCATGGCTATGGATATCGTAGGGAACTCAAAATGAAGGAAAAGTTTTGAAAGACCTCATTAATGATACTCCACGTTACATTTCTGGGGAAAGAATGGTCCTTTAGAGTGATTCTTATGATTTGTCCTGCAAAATTATGTTACCATCTTCAGAGAGGAATTTCTTTTACCAAAAAAAAAAAAGATAATTGTATTAATGTTAGAAATTCACTCCTGCAAGAAATGAGGAAAGACATGAATTAAAGCAAAACCCACAGCATTGAAAGAAACAGAAATTCAAATTCACATTTTTTCACATGAGCCTTCTTATTTCTAATTCCTTTCTGGTGAAGCATTACTGGTTTTGCAAAAGTAAGGAAGCAGATATATATCTATGAAAAACTTTCTTGTCATTTTCGCACCTTCCACTCTCAATTGGTGAGAAGTTTCTGGTTTTAGCACCTTAGCTAACTGTTCTTGTTAATCACCAGAAGTTTTCGATTCCTTCCTGACAAGTCCTTTCCAGCAAAGTGAGGGTAAAAGTAGGGTGCAATTGCACCTTACTCTAGTGTCTTTTTCTTTACATTCTGTTTGTGTTAGAATAAAAGCAGATAAATAGAACAGGGTGTAATGAAACTGTATTTGATGTAACTGTCCATTAATATATTTTTGGTACTTAAAAAAAAAGTCCTGTGTGCATATTAGAAAGATATTTTTACAAATATATAAATCTATTGCAAGCATGAATTATGTGGTAGATTTTGGGGTAAACAGGATATTCCCAAGCACATTCTTTCAGACTGTTGAGCTTGATTTTCAGAGTTCACTTTATTTTCTGCTGTCACCTTAGCTGTTGAAGGACATATAATTCACTGGATTGAAAGCAAAGCCTCATTTGGTGATGAAAGCAGCCACCAAGCATACTTGCAGGACCAGTTTTGGAGCTACTGGAACAGGTACATTTCTGTTATTTTTCCTTACACATAAATAGAACTGCATTTTTAAGAGAAGTTACTGGAAAAAAAGCACTAGTGACTTTTGTATCATATTAAGCCATGTGAACAAAATATATGTTACTAATCTGGCATTTTGGATGTCGTTAATCAGTATGTCAAATTGGGATCCTGAAATACTTGTGAAAAATTCACATCATAATTGTTAAAGTGCAGCAGATATGTATGGTGATTTTACAATGATGCTGGATGACAGATTAAGTTACTTTGATATGGAAGTTATATGTCATTATTTTTAGTACTTGACTTTGAAGGAAGATTTTGCTGTAATATTTTGTAATACCTGCAAGTTGCCAGATTTGTTATAAAATCTTCACAAACCAAGTGGGCCATGTGTGTAAAGAACTTTATTGCTCATTCTATCTAGGACAGTACTGTTTCACTGTTCGTTTTGGTTGTTTGTTGTGGTTTTTTTTAATAAAGGTTTTTGTATGTTATCTATGTTTTAAACAGTGATAACAATTATCTTCAAGCTAAAAAATGAAGTAAGTATTTGCAAGAACATAAGCAGGGAGATTAGTTATACCAGACAGAATTTTTGAACATGTTGATGGTATTTGTATAAAGATCTTTTATTTTTAAAATGGTTGAAATAATTCTGCTTTATTCTTATAAAAGTTGTTATTGTATATTTATATATCTTTCTTTGGTATTAGAAGCCTCCTAACTGGAGGATTTTTCTTCAAAAAAAAAAATCCTAAACAAGATGCTTCATCTTTTAACTCCATGTTTGTATGTGGTGGAACCCTAAGCAAGGTAATGAGTAAAGGAATGTCATGAGTAAATGAAAGCTTAATAAGCTTTTAAAAGCATAAATTTAGAAGTCTGCTCAGTGTTCACAAGAGAGCATCAATGGAATCTTAGGGGTAGTAGAGAAGATGACACAAATGTGAACATGCAAGAAAGAGACAGCGTGTGCCAACATTGGGTGCTAGTCTAGCAATCATTAGTATTTAGCTGAATATGATAAATGTCAAGGTGAAAATATCTTAGTCTTGGCTTGGAAGATATCTTAAAAGCAGATTCTACAGGAATCAGCAGAGAAGTGGAAAGCAAATCTTGAGAATATCACCATCAGGGTTCAGAATCATGCTCTGCAGCAACATTCTTGATTGACATGAAAAGGACCTGCTTGTATTTGACAATGCTAGAAAACTTGAATCAAGGTAATGGGAAGCTCAGGAAGACTGTCAGTTGTTGGATGAAGACATTATACTACAGGAAATAATGCGAATCCTACAACCAGAATCTGTGATGGTATCAGAGAAAAGCAGCTCCAAAAAGTGAATTTTAAATAGATAACATGAGCATAAAGATACCAAGTTGAGACAGGGTGAAAGTTGAGTAGATAATTAGGATGAAGGCACTGGTCCCTTTGTTATTTGCAGTAAAGTTGCCACTGCAAAGTCGAAGTTGTAGTTTCTGTCTTGTTTTGTGCTGAACAAAATGGCTATCCAAATTTTGTTTTGAGCTTTAAAACATGTAAAACATTTGACAACAGTGTGTACCGTTGAAATCTGACCTTTCCAAAAGAAACTTCTCTTATGTTTTTATCAGGAAACGAAGACATAGCTAACTTCATTTTAATGTTATCATTAATATTGCAAGTTCAAAAATGGAATAACATCTCTCACTGTGCTGCTAGTCAAGTACCTTTAATTTTGCAAAAGCTAGACTGAACTGACATGTGGATTGATAAGACTGGTTTGGAGGTAGTTCTGAGGTTTTGCCATGTCTTCTGTTGTAGCTGTTCATATTGCAAACAACTGCAGAAAATGTTGGCTCTTCAATATTGTGACCTTACATTCATATAAAGGAGACTAGAAATCTCCATAGTGAAATTTGTTGCTCCCTGAATCCAGAATTTAGTGATAGGTTAACCATGGAAATCAGGAAGATTTCCTGTGGGTCTTTTTTTAAAGAACAAATCCTGTTAGTTTTAATTTCGATGCTGCTTGGCCAAACTGATAGTATCACATCTTCTGAAATGAATTCTGAGTTACTGCAGCTTCTTTTAATAAGACCTTCAGGTTAGTGAGCACTTGTTGACAGATCAGGTTGCATGTAGGTGAGACAGTTAGCTTTCATTGCTGTCTGAAACTATTTATACAAAAAGACACAGGTATAGCTGCACAAACTGTGAATCAATTGTGTATGATTTAATCAGCCTGTGCAAGGATCTCTCAAGTGAGAAGGAGCTTCCCAGTCAATTCAGCACAGCTGTGTGTCTCCTCTCCTCTTGAAGGAGGAATCATTTGGAGAAGATGCATCAGTTCACAATAGAGATATCATGATACTCAGCTGATAGTTTAGGGTTTAGTAAACTTGATCTGTTGGTTGATCTTAAAGCCAAAATGAAATTGGAGAGAAAAACTGTAACATCACCTTTTAGATGTGGATAGAAATACATGTCTAGATACTTTGAAAGGAATGAAGGTGAGAAATTTTAGACCTTTTCTGTTCAGCCTTTTTATTGTTTCTCTGAGAAGTTGGAGCCAAACTGGAGAAGTTTCTATTTTTTTTTCCCACATCTGTCACTGACGTAAGTTTAATTCTACACACAATCTGCCTGAAAGCTTTGAACATAGCTGTGGTTTGTTTGCTGTTATGTGTGTATTTCATTAAATCTTGTACTCTGTGCTAACTAAATCTGTGAGTGTCTTAAATTGGTCTGTACTGACAGGAAAGAAATGGCACTTTCTCATTTAACAGAACAGCTCCCTAGATGCAGTCAACCATGTCTGTTCACCTCAGTGCAAAAGAACACCTTTTTATTACTCTGAGTTCTGCAGGGACAGCTTAGCAAGGTTTTTTATGGCTCATACATCAATGGTATTGTTAAGCAATTTTCAGTTGCAGTGCTGCACTGCAACCTCATCTTCAAATTAAGCTTCACATTAAAAATGTACAAAGTGTACCTTGGCAGTGGGCTTGCACAGTTGTAATTTAAGATGCTGTTCAGATATGGAGAATTTTCAATAATAAAGAGACAGGAAAAGAAAACAAGTAACGAAAAACATATTCCCAGACTGATTTGCAGACTGATGTTTTAGAAAAAAGCTATTCTGTATTCTGAACAAACTTAGTATAAAATGATCTGTGTACTTAGTCTCTTCCCTCAATATGTTTGTTCCTTCAAAGTGGTGACAACCACTGAGCAGGCTGTAGCTTTCACTGTAACTGAGTAAACAAGAGAGCTGCACGCACAAAATGTAATTGTTTTGTGCACGTGTAGTAGATACCACACTTTCCATTGTTCACTGGTCTACATTATTGTATTTCTTGAAACCATGAGGATAAAAACTGTTGAACAGTCTTTGTGACCAAACGTAATTTGGAGAGTATGAACAGGAAGTAACACAGATTGTGCTTTAAAACAGGGTTTAAGAGCATATTGTAAATTATTTTAGGGTTTAAATGAATGCCGCTGTTTCTTCTTTTCCCATAGTGTCTAATTTTATAATTTTTTCTAACTTAAATAAAAATCGGAGCCCTAGATGTCAAAGTCTGTTAGTCAGAGCTGGTAGGCATGACTGCTGTTTTCTGAGGCATATAGAGATCAGCAACACACGGTTCAAATAGTAATTAGTAGATACACTGTCAGTGACTTGCTGTAAGAAGCTATAAACTCAAATACAGCAATTTACATTTTCTATCTTCTGCAAGCCTGGCTAAGGCATATGTACATCCTGGAATGTAATTTTTAGAGAGTCCCAGGAGAAAGCTTGATGCCGTTATTAGCTAAAGAAACTACTATATATGAGGAAGACCGTAGGAAAATGTCATATTTGACACTGATATTAAACTAAAGGTAATTTCACATAGTGAAAGAGAAGCATTTCATCCTTTCTTTGAATAAGAATGGTAAATCATTCCTCTACTAAATTCCTTTCCCCAATTGCTTGTATTCTAAATGTTGCTAGTCCAGTGGTTCTTATTTTTTGAAAGAATAAAGAAAAGCAAGTTTTCCATAGGTAATTTTGAAATAGTAACCACCGGTTTTGGAAACCTAAATTTGTGATTAAATGTGTTGTTAATTAATGTATTATATCTGATCTTGAGACTTCAGTTTCTAACTGTCATAGTAAAATAATCATAGAGTCCTGTAGATTTAAAAAAAAGGTATTTCAGATAAATTTGAACAGAAAAAATGCAAACGATTGTATTTCATTCACAAACATGATGATGTGTTCTTAGGGTTTTTTGAGAATAGTGTTCTGTTCAACCTCATTTGCAGTTAACTAAAAGATGAATCATATGTAAGCAAAGGCTGAATCAGAATATCAGAATTATATACATTTTTTTCTGTTTAGCTGTTTAAAATGGTTTGACAAGTTACTGTGAAGACTGTTTAAGTAATTGTTGTCTGATTGGAGGTCGTAGGGGAAGAGGAAGTTATGCTGTGGATTTAGGGATGTCTGTTCTATAACAAGATCAATATTCTCCACTTGCAAATGGTTTAAAAAGTTGTCCTGGTGAGTTAAAAGCCAGTGATATAACAGCTTGACTTGGAGGAAACCTTGGGAGTTGCATTTGTCAAGTGGCTAGGAAAACTGCTCATGCATACCCAGTATCCAAAGCTTCATTGGCAGCCCAAACATAAAGAACTGAAAGGTCATTCTTCTTCTTACAGTATGATGGTTTGTTGACATATTTTGACACACTGGTACAATGCTGAAAGGTTTTGACCTTACTGCAACACTGAGGGACTTAGGGTTTGTTTAGCTATCTAACGCTTGTAGTTTTTCACACGTGCTGGGTTTTGCTCTGCTCCTTTTCTCTTCCTCCTCGATCCGCTTGAATTAGGAAATTCATCTTAAATAAAAATGGATGTAGATAGAAGAAGAATTTATGATTATTTTTGCTGCTTAGGACAATGTATTGATAAGTTTCTTCAAAAAGAATTCACCTTTTTTGAAATTTGCCATGCCAACTTGCTAACCTTAGTAGCAATGAGCAAGTTACATTTGATTATAGACAATAAGAGCCTGAAAAGCAGTGAATAGTGCGATTTTATGCTAGTACACAGATGCAATGGTTTAATTTGTGAAGATTGTAGCATTCTCTGTTCTGCTGCAAGATAAAAACAGATGTATGTGTACACTCACACACATAGATACACACAGACATATCTATACGCTTACCTCTGCACTTCACAGGTCTTCTAGATATATTTAGCAAATTCCCAACAGCATTTGACATGAATAATTGTTATCTTTATTTAATGACACATGAACAATATAAAAATCAACATGTTGTTTATGAATTTTTTTTTTTTTTTTGCTTTAGCTCAAAAGTAACATTTTTAGATTTTGCCAGTCATCCCCTATTTAACAACATGGGTGAATAACAGCCTAAAGACATTTTCCATTGAAACCACGGCTTATGCCTAGCTATAATAATACATTATAATAAATAAACTATAATATATCCATTGCTATAATGTTAATTGTTTGGCTGAGCAATTTAGGTTTTTTTATTTTGTATCAAAACTAATTTTTGTCAAAGCAAAGAAAGAACAGACCATATTGTATTAGCATTTACATTTGAATGATTGATAATAATAATAGAGTATATATTTTCATGTGTCGTTCTCTTTAGATATTGTGTTTATTGTGGACATGAATTGAGATTTTCATTATAATTTAGTTCTGTTACTTAAGCTAGATTGTTACATTTTAGACTTAAAAAGTAGTAAATGAAACAATATATAGTTTTGTTTAAACTATTTTTTTCTTATCTTTCTCTGTACTGTCTTAAGTATTATCATGTCACAGGAGACTCATGTAGTGCAGATAGAGCATTTTCAGCTTTTGTCCACATTACTGCAAGGCTTCAGCTCCAATTTTCCTGGTATTTCTCATTCAGATTAGACAAGCATCTAGGTTTATGTACGATAAGAGCTGACAGGATAGATCCTGCTATGCTTGCCAAGGGCCTGGTTGCAGACACTCCACTATGTCAAAGAATGTCAACCCCCCACAGACCTTACCTTTCAGAATTCCTTGTAATTTTTAATTGACATTTACATCTGACATTTTCAATGTATTTCTTAGTATTGAGTCTTTACCTACCTAGTGATAGTTAAAACTGAACCAAACCAAAGCAGAAAGAATTCCTGTAAACTATGATATCATATATTTTTTATTTAACAAGGTCAAGGTGCTGGGCTGAAATTCAAGAATGACCAACTCCCCCTTCTTTTGTGTAATTCTATATTTGCTATTCTAATCCATTTCAAATGATAGTTGAGGAGGATAGTAGGAGTATAAAGCAAAATTTAACTCTTAGTACTAAGGAACAAATCATAAGTATATTATTTTTACTATGCATCGTGCACAAAATGATACAGAGATTTTGAGGAAATTTTAATACTAATAGAGATTTTCCTTTGAGTCGGGTACTTGAATACTGAAAGCGGTATCTTCATACAACATGTACATGTAAACAGCATAATATTGTGAATGAAGTGAAGCTGGCAACTATGTAATTTAGCTGCGTGTTGCAGTGTGTTGTGCTTCCTAGCCTTCAGAAATCTCAAGTTTTCATTTGGTTTAAAATAATAAAGCCTAATAAATTAGCATGAGAATAATTATCCATCTATAAGAAGTTAGAGTGAAAGACTACAGTTGATCATAAATGTCACAAAGCAAAGAAGTAGAAGCAGCATTTTGTCACAAATAATGCTGCTTTTCTTCTAATTAGTTAATTTACATTTTACAAATGAAGGGCAAAATTCAGGCAGAACATAATCTAGTAGCATATCATAGCTTTACTGACCTGTATTTGTATATGCCAAATTTAAGTTAATTAGAAATGTAGATGCTGTTTGTTTTATCTGTCAAAAAGCTCATCTTAAAAAAAAAAATCTAGACACACTTTTTCCCCCAACATTTATCATCTAAATAATAGTCTTGCCAAGATGGCAGCCTCATAATAAACTCTTTTCAGTGGAGTGATGGGTAATGAAGCTTGCTTGTGAAAGCAGCGAAAAATGTTGTCTAGCCAAATGTGTGAATATGATGGCTAGAGAATCAGTGGACTTTCTCAGTCATCAATCTTTTTAGTAGCCTCTTATACATCTGAATATTTTGATAGATGATCTAATAATTGAGTTATCTATCTTTCTAACTATCAGAGTTGCATAAAAATTATTCTCACATGCTATTGAATATTATATATATTGGGCATCCAGTAAATTTTTCAAAAAAGGTCCAAGAGGTAGAAGAATTTAGTTGTGTCTTAAGCAGCCTTTAATACATTAAATGCTAAACTGCTATATGTAGAATATAAAACTATTTGTACTAATATAGGGAAAAAAATAAGTAATGTCAGTAACTGATTACAGATAGGAGTCACAGTAAATAAAGCACATAAAAACATGAGACGGGTGAGGTTAGTGCATAATCTAAGAGAAATACGAGGTATAAAATGAGTAGATTCAGTAGTCCCTGGCCAGTTAATGGTCAGTAGTCACATTTACACACAGTTGCACAAATTCCTTCTGTCCAGGAAATCTTGGCTTAGGCAAAAAGAAATACAGTGTCACTGTGGAGTCCCAAGTTACTGTTCAGCCTCTCTGAGAGCAGTCTCTCTGATTTAAAGATGAGACTGAAAAGCATGTATTGAAACTACCCAGAGTTGAAACTGTTGCCAGAGCACAAGAATCTGCTTTCCTAGGGCACTAATCCTGCATTAAAGGAGGCACTCAGGGTATTTGGATAAGTTGCATTAAGCACATCATCAGATGTGTCTTATTAGGGCTTCTGAGTAGCAGAGCAAAGTGATTCTTGGTGTCAGTGTATTTTTTTAAACATTACACTTCAAACAGGCATTATATAATTCTTTACTTTGAATGTCTTTCTGTCTAAAGGGTCAGGTTAAAATTATTTTAACAATAATAGAAATATTTTTGCATTAAGAATATTTTTTAATTCAAATATATTATTCACCCTCGGCATCACCAGTTTATATTTAATTACGTACTTTTCTACAGATTATATAATGTTTCTTCTTGTAAATTCTTGAAAACTGTATGTGGGGAACTCTTTTTCTAATGCAGTTATTCTGAATTACAGCATATTTACATTTTTAGTACTTTATTTGTAGATTTCATAACTATAGCAAGGTATAAACAAGTACGTTTTATGAATAGTTCTCCAGTTAGCAAAGTGGCTTTTCTTTCTCTGGTCAGAACTAGAGTGACTGGGACACTTTCTTGAGGATATCAAGAAGTTATTCTCTCATTGCAGTTTAACGAAACAGGTATCAGAGGGATCTGTTTTATACTTACTACCTGCTTAAAGGAGAAAGAGAAAGGTGCATTTCAAGGAGTTGAATCATTTCACAAGTACTTTGTGAAAGTATCATTTAGCCTCATTGGACCTTGCAACTGCAGGCAAATTTCCAAATTTAACAAAGTTTAGGCTTTCTCACTGACAGTGGTTATGACTCTCATGCTTAGTAAGCAAAGTTCTTGATGTTTAACTGTTCTTGTTAAACATACCTAATTAGTTTGAGGCATTTTGGGTACACATAAAGCAAGACACTAAAATAAGATTATTTGAGTATCAAAAACGTAAAAGTTTACAACAAAAATTTGGTTTTGAAGTTCTAATTTTGTCTTGCAATATCACATCCCACATAAACAGTCTATGTTTTTGTTTCAGTAATGTTTACATTGATTTTATGCAATTTGAAATTGCATAAGTGTAATTTCACATAAGCATAATTTAAACCTAGAACTAAGGCAGGAGGAAACAAATTACAAAAAACCAAATGGTTAAATGATTCTCTCTCATTACTTGAGAGTTTTCATGTAGGAAAGCTAAAATTGCTTCTGAATATATAAATTCATAAGCAATTAACTGGAATCGATCAAAGCCAATGTTTGATTTTCTTTACTGTGTGTGGCTTCTTCTGATCTTAAGTAAATTGGCAGTTATTGTAGTTAGCATTTGTAGCATGTCTACCTGAGAACATACCAAGTTCCTATGCATACACAATGCGCTATGCAAACTTCAGTATATATTTGTGTGTATAATTTTAGAATGTTTTATATCTTAATTTAGGAAGGAGATCTTCATTTCCCTCTCCTGATCATAACAGCAAGCATCTGTGTTCCTTCTGGTTTGTCATTTGATTAGCATGCTCTCATCCATCACTAGTCTTTGATATGAACATCAAGAAGTCATGTCCTTTTGTTTTAAATGGTAAATCTGCATTTGTCATGAATACTTACAGACATTTCAAGATTTACATCTGAATTGTCAAAGTATAACTGCACAACTTCTCTGACGTGTGTGACATTAGTAGTGAAATAAAGAACTTGTACCTTTTTCATGGGTAGGCCATAATTTAGAGATTGCAAGGCTGGTTTAGCTGTGATGCTGAAAAAATTTGTCCTTCATCCACTGTATTTCTAAGATATGTTGTTTATCAACAAGAGATAATCAACTGTACAAGAGCCTCTGCAGACATTCCTATTTGCATGGTCCAAGCCTGTCTCTTCAGGTTTCATTATTTACGTTTGATGTCTAGTTAGCTCTTATCAAAACTAATACCATCTGAAGTACCAGGCTTCCGGTGGTCACACAACCAACATGAAAATTTCTTCAGTCTGACTAATATTATTAAAGACAGTATCTCTTTAAACTTGAGCTTTGTTTCGGTGTCTGGATCAATTATATCTTGTAAATGCATTTCCATGAATGTTTCACTACTTGTTTCATTAAATGAAATACATCTGAATTAAATTATATTCTGTACAGTTTTAAATTGAAAAAAAATAGTGAAAAAGCAGGTGTTTAGACGAAAGCATTACTACCATTCTTACTATGTGTTGCTAGCTTATCATTGTTGGAATGGTACAGTAAGTTAAAGCATTTTTGAAAACAGACACCTAGGTGGTTTTTTATCAGCTATTTTATCAGCTATTGTACAAAAAATGGAGTGTGTCATGCAAATATGTAACTTAATTTTAGTTCCTAGAGAAGGCAAGTGTTGATCACATTATTTATGTCTATTTGGATTATACTATTTACTTGATTTTTAAATAATGAGAGGTATACATATTTCAGGCTCTCTGTAGAAGAGTAATTTTGAAAGTATGATCTCATTTTTTTGTTTCAAAAGGAGAAATATCTTGCATCCTTTGCAACAGAGCTCAATGCATTAAGTGAGGTTTTCTGGCATACGAAGGATGCAAGTTAACTTGAAGAAGACAATGATGGCAGTGAGCTTCTGTCCAGAGTTAATCAGCTGCAGAATTTGTAAACTGCATATGTGTCAAAGTTGAAAATGTTAGCATTCTGATGGAAGCTTGAAAAGGTTAGACCTGATAAAAGCTATCAGCCGTTAAAGAAAGTGATTTATGGGAATGTAATGACACAAAATGCCTCATTTATCACTCATGTATGGATAGGTTAAGGTTTCTGTGTCATACTTTAAAAACTTGACCACTTAAAATTGTCAAAATAGGTACTTAATTGCCTATCATACATTTCAGTTCAAATTTCCTTTCCTTGAATTTTGGTGATTTTATGTTTTGCTTCTCATATGGTTCTTTTAAAAGTCATTCGTATTTCATATTTATTTTATATTTGTTTCAAATTGTATACTCAATGCTCTGTTAGAACTTCTATTAGGTAAAGCTGTTGATGTGAGTGTTATCCAAATCTTTTGTTGATTTACAATTTCATTCAGCCTAACTGTAAGGAAAATAACAGAAGGTTTCATTTTCTTTTGTTTTATACCACTAATTCTCATCAAGAGTTTACAGCTTTCTAATTCAATCCTTACATTTCCTCTCCAAACTGAAACGAGATTTAAAAGTGATATCCATCAATTGGTTTCCAGTTCCATTGATTTAAGTTACTGTTTATGTCCATACAAATTAAATTTAATCCAAAACTACCAGTACAGTTAAATGATCCTAAGCCAAAATAAAAATGTTAGGGAAAATGCACAGTAGTATGTTATCCTTTTACTGGTTTGATTTGAGGACAACAGCAAGTCCTGTAGCTTTGAGACTAACTTTTGTGTTATTTTTAACTGTCCATAGTTTCATCATAACACTGAAAAAGAAAAGGTAAACACAAACATGGGGAAATCCTTATTAGGGAATTATCTTCAAGAACATATTTGTAAGATAAGCAACTACTTTAAAGACATTGCATAAACACTAAAGTACAGGTTCAGCTGCCGAAAAAAAAAGGTGATAATGAAGTTTGTAAGGGTTTCTTTTTCTTTAGCTACTTATCTTTTTTTTAAGCTATTTCATCCTTATTTCTTGATTTTACACAGAAAAGCCTGAACAGAATAATTTCAATTTTGAATATCAAAAAAACTTACCTTTTTCTTAGCTTTCACAATTTATGGCCCCAGTTGTATAGCATTCTGTTTGTTCAGCGATGACCTTCCAGATTTGATTTAAAAGGAAATCAGAAGCATTTGTCATGTCTGCTCGATCTTGTCCAGGGGTACCTATTGTAATTATAAAGGACTAATAAGGTTGTTTATAATAGAACAGTCTGACAACCCTAAAAATCTTCTGGAGAGCAACTTCTTTTTGGTGATTGTGCCTATCTTAAGGAAAAAAAAAATCTGTAATCCTCTTGCTTTATGTTGCATTGCATCTTTTCAACATTTAGTTAAGAAACTGTAAAGAACTTACACCCTGAAATACTTAACTTAGTTTTAAAAGATAAGCTGTATGATTTGCTCATTAGTAATACCTCTTGGGAATACTCAGTAATAATGTGGCTATAGTAAAGTTTCACCCTATATTTAATTATAAAATATATTAATATTAATATATATTAAATATATATTAATATTAATATAAAAGCGAAACCTGAAATTCCTTTCACAGTGAAAAGAAAGAGAACACTTATTAACGTGTCTATTGCAAAAATGTGTGATACATTAATATAGTGAACTCTGTTTCTTAGGAAAAAAAAATATCCAAATTAAGAAAATCTTGTTGTTTATTCTATCATATGCATTATTAAAGTGCTTCTGTAAGTAGGTGTTATTATAGTGCTATTTTACTTTATATGTCAGGGGTTTTACAATTGACTATGATCATTTTTCCCTTCATATGTCTTTGTCTTGCTTCCTCTCTCCTCTTTCCTCCTCCATTTCAGCATCATCCAGCAATACTACTTTTTTATAGGCATATATATAAGGTAAACAAAAACATACTAAAACCAATGGAATTTGAATGTTTGACATAAATGTTTACCTCTCTTGTAGGGTATGTAACAACACTGTAGTATTGTCATACATCATTTAAATACCCTTAGACAGCAAGAGCAGGATCTTGACAATTCAGTAATCTCATCATGTGATTTCAAGAAGGCTTTTTTTCATATCTACAATTGAGACAAATTTATGTTGTATGTATTTATGGTTGTTAAACTCAAAATTGTCTCATTTCATTAGTTTTTAACATTGTGCTCTCTTAATGACTATGAAGAAATGTATTAAAATGCCTTAATTATAGGGCTAGAAGAAGAAAGCACAGGACTTTTTAGCATATGATCTTTCAATTGTTCACTAAAGGATAAAGAAAGCATTCAAGCATGGTTTAGATAACTGTCAGCAATAATAAAATGCAAGGTAGTTTGTAGTGCCTTTAAAGACCTTTCGGGGAAATAGATTTAATTAAAAAACAATAAAATGGACCTTTAATTTCAGAGAAATCCAAAATGTTATAAAATTTCAGGATGTTACTGTCTTAAGTAACGTATGTTTCCAAGGATGAGGAAGAATAGCTGTGAAAATATTCTTTAGTCCATACAGCGGTCATGGCTTTGTTTTCTGTGTGTAGAAGTATGTCCTTTAGCTTTTAACACACAAACTATGGATAGCATGTTAGAGCATATTTCAGGTTTTCTTAACTGATTTATTTACCTGTTTGGGCTTATTTATTTTGTTATGTTTTTAACTTTTTTTTTTTTTTTTTTTTGGTAAATAAGGTGAACATTTAGCTTCTTAATATAAAATTATTTTATCATAATTATCCACAGAACAACATAACCGACATATTGGCAGAAGTTCATTTGCCTGTTTGGTAGAGTCAGTATGCTCCTATTCCTCATACATGTCTATGTGATATGCTATGAAAAAAATACATTGCAAAGTATATTTCCAGTTTCTGCTTTTTTCTTCTCATGTAATCAAAAATTGCATTTGCTAGTCATGTTTTAGGTTGTGTGGCATGCTGAAAAGTTAGTAAAGTACTTGTTCTGCACTATTGAGTTATACCACTTCTGGTGAACTAGGAGCAACTTAACTTGCATGTGATAATCAATGGTTCATAAACAACATTGGCTGCTGTCTTTTTAGAGTAGTTTTGCTCCATTGTTTAGCCTCATGCTTTCCTGAGGAATTTTTTTCTCACCCTGGTGCGCACACATCAATTGGTTGACCAGTTGGTTTGTCATAGCTGAGTACCAAATGAATCTGCATGCAAGTTGTGTAGCAAGATGTTTTACAAGTAAATGAGCTTCTCCAAAGTGCTTTTTCAGCAAATGCTAAAACTCTTATCAGTTTTGTATTTTTAATTGCTTGCCCAAGTACCTTATAAAACACACTCATAGTGAAAACAGGGCTTGAATATGTAGGGTCTTGCTATATCCTCTAGTAAATTGTTTGGATTGTTAATTCATAGCACTGTTCACTTTGTCACTGACTGATCATAGAAATGGAAAATCATCCCTGTTCTCGGAGATGGTATTTTTTTCTTTTAAGAAAAATAAGCTTTTTTTCTCTGCTTGCACACAGACCTTAAACTGGAGCACAAATGAATAGCACAGCCTCCGTATCATATACCGGGTAATGACCGTGTGGGAAGGGTAGCTGAGTTACTGCTAAAAATGTACAAAAGTGTGGCACAGTTCTGCATGAAGGTGCTCCATGATTTTCTTTGTTGCTAGGCTTCCTGAGGCTTGAGGCCTCATAATTACCCAAACTACAAGAGCATGGAAGAGCACATGCACATCAAAATGCTTTCTGTTTTCAACTTGTTGTGTCCTTTTCTTCCCACTCATCCCCTCTGGTGTGGTTGGGCTATTAAGTGTGGTAGTGCTTCAGCAGAATATACTCCACAATCTGATATTCTCCAATCTGCAGCTGATGGGCTTCTGCACAAGCATTAATTTTTATCACTTCTGTTGGGCTTGTAAGTCCAATAGAAGCTCAAGTCAAATGGTGAGTCTGCTTGCTTTCCCTTTCTACTAGTGATTTGTTTTCTGCTCACTGAAGTTTTACGTAGTTGGGTTTTTATGTCTATGTTGCCATGTGTCGTACTAGAGGTGACTCGTTTTCAGTTGTGACTTTTATAAACTTCGGTAAGAACGCTAAGCTCTCACTGAGTAAAAATTACTGCCATATAGTATGTTAATATTTGGCACAGTAATTTGTACTTTTTTATGTGTAACAAAGTTATTTTTTTTTATGTTTTTTTCCTTTTGTTGAAAGTCATGTTTCCTAGATTGGAAGATCTTACTGATGATGATCCTTTATCAAAAACAGTAGACATTTTGTATCACTACTTCAAAATGCAACATTCAAGATCTCTTTTGTACTCCCAAGCAAACTACTTGTTGCTTCCATATTTAAAATTCACAGCCTTTAAAAGCCTGATATTGCATCAAAATATTGCAAAGTCAAATTTAAAACTGATTAATTGTTTTCTTAAAACTCAGGGTAAAAGACGCTACAGAAACAGATGAATGAATATGATCTGTTATGAAAAATCTCTACTCTTGTATTAAGAGTGTAAACCTAAGCACAGATCTTCTCGTAACTTTAGTTTTCTTATCACCATTTATAGTGTGTCAAGGAAGAGAAAAAGAATCCAGAAGTACTGTCTGTGCTTTGGCATAAAATGTTATGAAAACAACATAAAGCTCCAGATGTTTTTTGGCTTGTATTAGGGAGATAACGGATAGCATTCTAGGAAAAATACAAATCATGTCAAACTACCACTCAAATCATGCTTCTCTGCAAAATATCTGGGGGAGCAAGTTCAGAGAGAACAGTCTGTCTTCTCACTGTTACGGAAAAGACTTACCTAGTTGTGAGAGCACACCATACTGTGTCCTGTGCTTTTCTGGCCCTCTGTAAAATCATTACGTCAAGCTCTGAAAAATACTGCCCTTGCTTGTAGATTTATTTGTTTAATTGATTAATTACCACAAGACCAATAGGATGTAATAGCACTGAGACCCTTGCCTTCCTCAGCCTCTGCCCTCTCCCTGGCTTGAACAGACCATAAAACCAGGCTGATTCTATGGAACTGGCATGGTGAGAAATCTCAGGGGAATATCTGCATCCTGATGTAGATCTTATCTCAGAATGTGTATTTATGAGTGTACTTACATCTGAATAACGTAAGTGTAACTGGAGTTTGAAATTTAAACATAATACTGTAATGTTATCATAGTCCTTTCTGTGCATATCAGTAAAATAACAGTTTAAAATTGTGCCTTGCTGTTGATATAAATATTTCTTACATCTCTACTATAATACTCTCTCCCTGGTTATACCATGATACACACCAGTGAATGTGTCTGAACTGGAGCTAGGAGAAAAATTAACTTTTTAAACAATGGAATGTGTTACAATTCTTTGGTTAATCGCAGTTAGGATGAAAAAAACTGTAAACATCATGGGATATTTTTTTACCTGTGGAGAAATACACTGTGCTTCATGAGTCTTTTCTATGACATGAGGGAATTTGTATAGAACATTCCTTTCAGTAGCTCACACTGTATGTTTTAGAGTATTAATTACCTAGTCAGATTTTATTAGAGCCCATTGAGTTTTGCATAATTAAAATTGTAGCAACAGCTAAATGGTATGACATGTGGAATGCAGAATCTTTGCTTTTGCCAAATGTTCTTCTTAGAGTTTTCAAAGAGGGAGCAGAAAAGTGGAAGAAACTTTCAAGTCAAGTCCAACACTTAAAAAAGTAAATTTGATATAGATGTGCATTTACGTTTGTACAAAATATAAAACTTAAGCATAAGAGATTTTTCTGCTATGTTGTTCTTGACAGCAATAATAATATTATGTGTAGCGTTGCTGGAATAGCTATTAATTTCAAAATGCAAAGCTACAGAATTACAGAAATGGATTACAGTTGACTGGTTTCTATAACTTGCAAGTTAAAGGTTTCAGTATAGAGTGAGAAAAGTTGTTTATCATGTAAATGCTATCAAGTGCATATGACAAAAAAATGCATTTTATATTGAAATATTCTTGTGTTCATCATGGGTGTATACAGTAAATATATACTATCGTTTTTTATGTAGAACTATCTATCTAGTAGAGGTCTGGTTCTGTTTAAAGTCAATGGAAAAATTTGTCCTGTCTTCAGTGCAAGTAAGAATAAAGCTGCTGTCAGTACTAGTCTTGACTTGTGCAATAATTTGGTCCTTTAGATTGAGTAATTAAGTAGAGCAGGGGTGTCAAACTCATTTTCACCAGGGGCCGCTTCAGCCTCGCGCTTGCCTTCGAAGGGCCAAATGTAATTTTAGCACTGTTATATTTATACATACACATTTTAGGACTGTATAAATGTAACATAAATGAAGGCAAGCGCGAGGCTGAAGCGACCCCTGGTGAAAATGAGTTTGACACTCCTGAGATAGAGCATAAGATCCGTGATTGTACTGAGACTGACAGTAACTTGCAGCAAATCCATTTAAGGGTCACACAGATTGGAGCATCTTTCATACGAGGGGAGACTGAGAGAGCTCCAGCTGTTTAGCCTGGAGAACAGCAAGATCAGGGGGATCTTATCAATGTACATAAATACCTGATGGGGGGAAGTGAAAAATACGGAGCCAGGCTTTTCTCAGTGATGCCCAGTGATGGGGCAAGAGGCAGCAGACACAAACTGAAATACAAGAAGACCTACTGAAAGATAAGAAAAAGTCATTTTTATTGTGAGAGCTGTCAAACACGAGAGCAGGCTGCCTGGAGAGGTTGTGAAGTCTCCATCCTTGGAGATATTAAAAACCTGATGGGACAAAGCTATGAGCAACCATCTCTAGTTCACCCTGCTTGGAGCAGGACCAGACAGTCTCTAGAGGTCCCTTTTGACTTCAACTGTTCAGTGTTTCTGTGTGATTTTATTTATCATTACTTCTATCTGTATTACTTTTTTTATTAAGAAAGTCACAGAGGAAGCGATGTCAGAATAAGTGGAGAAAGGGAAATCTGAAGACCTTTAGTCCAGTAGAATGTGCTACAATTACATTTGTTGTCAGATTTCCTAGATTAGAAAATCCATTCTTCAGTTTTCAGGGTAAGAGAGAAAATAAGGCTGAAGAAAATGAAGAATAACAACTATCTATTTGTTAATGTTCTACTGAAAACTAATTATAAGAGCTAAGCATCTATATAATTTCAAAAACTAAATTAGTCGCTTAAACAGTAAGAAAATTATGAAGGAATAATTGAAGGGATGTAGTAAGTGGGAGGTTTTTAAAATCCTGTTGGTCTGGAGTTTGGCGATCAATTTGCAGAAGAGTACACAGATGTAGACTCACGAAGTTAGCAGTAACTGCCAACAGATCCTAATATGTTAAAGGTTGTAATCTTTTGAAAGAAGTTGGTTGGCTTTCCTGTTGACCCTCCTATCAACTTTAACCTCCAACCTCCTCCAGCATGTATCACTACAAATAAAACTGCTGAGGTTTGACAAGAGGATATAAAGTCACTAGGCCATCGCACACAGATCTCTACATGATTTTTGTTAACCTTAAGCTTAAATGAACACTGCTTTAAGTCAGGGTTTTTAATAAGAAGTCATAAACACTCACCCATATCGCTTTAGTTTTAATAATTACTGTTTTAACAGGGACGAGAAGAGATATACATAGTAAATTATGTTTGACAACTGGAATTTGGTGGTTTTGTTATTGGTTGTCTTTGACCATTACATGAATTGCTGTTCTTCATTTTAATGTGTACTTTTCCATGCAAGCTGCCTATGATGCTGATATAAACATGGCATTTGTGTACAAGGTTATAAATGAATTTTTAGCTCTTGATCAAGGCAAACCAGATGACAAAAATAACTCATGTGTTTGTATTTACCAATATCAGAATAATAATCTTTAATCTGTAGTCACTTATGATGATTTTGGCTTTTCTTTCTCTATAATTTTTATGTGACTGTGCAATACAGTTTAACAGTCTTAGGAGCTATGCAGGCCATACTTACTAAAAGTTTTTCTTTGTTACTCCGCTCTGGAAAGGTGCCCTATAGTGTTTCCATTTTGCTGGGGAGTGGCCATCTACAGGATTAACTCTTGCAGAGTCCCTGTTCTTATGAACAACTTGTTTCTGAACATAGGCTGTACCTTACACGAATCTGTATTACTGTCCTAAAATTATATGTCTTTCCAGTTCAAAACCATACCAATTTAAAATCAGATTTTCTGCTTTGCAGCCTTCTATTTCCATGACAAATTTTGTTGTGGTGTATAATAATTGTCTTCATGCTTTTTGTTATTCTGAGATTGTCATCTTTTACACTCACCCATGTGTTTTCCCCGAGTACTTCAGGGGCTGTGTAAGCAACCTCTGCTCTTAGAAGTCCTTCCTTTCCATGCCCAAGTTGTATGAGCCATTCATATGTTCCGCTCCCAACAGACCATATTTTTTGTCAAAGTCCACTTTCAATGGTTAGAAAAGTACTACTCTTTATCTGATGACACACATAGATCTTCCGAAGCCATATGAGGAGCAGCTAAAGTCGCTGGGTTTGTTCAGCCTGAAGGAAAAATGATGGGAGACCTCATGGTGGCTACAGCTTCCTCACAAGGGGAGGAGGAGGGGCAGGCGCTGGTGACCAATGACAGAACCCGAGGAAATGGCAGGAAGATGTGCCAGGGGAGGTTTAGGTTGGACATTAGGAAAAGGTTCTTCCCCCAGAGGGTGGTGGAGCACTGGAACAGGCTCCCCAGGGAGGTGTCACGGCCCCAAGCCTGACAGTGTTCAAGAAGAGACTGGACAATGCCCTCAGACACATGGTGTGAACTGTGGGGTTGTCATATGCAGGGATAGGAGCTGGACTCCATGATCCTTGTGGGTCCCTTCCAACTCAGGGCATTCTATGATTCAATATTTTTAGGCTTTCTTCACAAGCATAACTACCAGATACTGGATAGCACATTCGGTTTTTTAATTTTCCTAAATAGTTTGCAGCACACTGGTCAGGTCTCAACAGGCCATGCATCTTACCTTTCTTCTGGTTCCATTTTGCTACAACATTTTAGATGGTTTTCATTTATCCTTAATTTATTAAATATAAGCTTATTACATAAATGCATTACAGTTGTGCGTGCAATATCTTATTGTCTGTAATCTGGGTCTATGTTTTTCATCTGCGCTTGGACTGTGTCTAAGCACTCCATAAAAAGTAAAGGAAAATAAGCCTTTTGTATGCAAATTTGTATTCATTATGTATATTGCAAAACTGCTAGGCATTTACAAATTGTAAGAGACAAATACTGATCTACATGCTTATCCTGGAGGAGTGCGTGGCAGACTTTGCTTAGATTTCTGCTGCTACATGTATTCTGGGAAACAGTGGATGTTGCTGTTTGTCAAACCATACAGTATGTAAATTTTGGAAGTTATGTATTCTGGAAGATTAAGGGCTGATTGAATGGGGATAAGAGGAAGCTTTTAAAAAGCTAAATGTAGTTAGGTTTTTTCTTTCTCCCAGTAGCACCTTAGACTGCATGATTTAATATACTATCAAAAGGAGAATAATTCAGCTGAAAATATGTTCTGAGAGAATTTGGTGACACCATACCTTTCACCCTCTGAGAACCTGTATATCTCTGATTTTGAGTATAAAGAGAATACTAATCTTCAGGTGATATTATTTCTGTTCTCCTCTGCAAGTGAGAATATTCAGTATGTCAATCTGTGTTCTTTTAGCATTTCCTTTAGTTTAACACCATCTTCAAAAAGTGAGCAGGAAGCCAACTGGAAAGGTACAGGTGACTTCTACCTGAGGAGACAAGTAAAATTAATTGGCAAATTAATTACAATATTAATAAACTAGAGCAGAAATTGCTGACTTCTTTTTTGCCCATTTGAGACCAGTTGCATTACGTTCAGAAGAATGTAATAAGATGTGCCAGCAAACCCAGGGTATAAAAATCCAACTTTGAGGTGTTAAAGGTTTAGCTGATGCTAGCAGAGACTGCTGATAATTTTTATGTAAACAATATCAGCTACCACGTTGTTTATCAAAGCACATAGGAAAATGGTTTCTGCTTCTAAAAGTTACAGGATGATCACAGCAGACAGGGGCACCAGCATCTGTCATGGCACTAGGAGGGGATTACCCGCTGTATTAAGCTGTTACACTTTCTCACTGGAAACTGCTGTCTGGACACTTTCAGTGTAAGAATGTTTTTGTGGTGGAAAAATTGCTGTAGTCTCAACAGACTCAGTTAAGGATTCAGTGTCATCGCCAAGTAACAGTGTATGTAGAAGTGACAGAACTGAAATCTGAGTATAAAGTTATTAATTGAGGGGTGATTAAGATGGCATGTGATATCCATAGGAGATGTTCAGAGAGCTTTGTAGTGGGTACAATAGCAATGATTAGAAGAAGGAATGCTGATCCCTTCATGCATGAAATAGTTTATCCCACTATGGAGCCCAGGAAACTAATAAAGCTTCTGTGGACCAAAGCCATAGAGGCTTATTTTGACCAGATTAAGACATTTGCTAGAAATGCTTGCCTTGTTTTTTTCTTTCTCTTTTGCAAAAAGAAATGGGGAAACAAGCAGTTACATCAGAAAAGGCAAATAGTGAAAAGAATTATTTTAGAGTTACTCTTATCACAGTAGATCAGTCCTTGTATTTTAGAAAAAAAAGGTTTTAACCATGTTCTAAAATTTGAAAATAATTAAATGGAGTTTTTTCATTTTTTACAGTGAATCTTAGTGACTCAAAAATGCCTGTGATTCAGGAAATGTGAGCATAAGTTAACCTGATACTGATTAGAAACCTGGAAACAGATCAGCAGAACATAAAGCAGCTATTGCACGTATGTCTTGATAACGTCTGTAAATGTTTCTACGTGAAATACGCAGATGAGGATTACAAAGATTCTTACTTTTCAAAATGTTTATACTATTTCAATCTACTGTTTTCTAGAAAGGCTGTTCTATATTTCTCTATCAAAGGAGTCTTTAAGACAAGCAAATGCTATAAATATACCTTGGGATAGTAGACAATATATAAACACTTCTCAGATTTCTTTTATGTATACTATGTGCTTTTCCTTTCGTACCATAGTTACCAAAAATTCACTGTGTAAATCACATTATATGTTGTTTGTATCAGAGTGAAAAAATATAATACACTGTATAATTTAAAATGTCAGCATCATGAGTTGCTGATATTTTCCACTGCTTGTGAATAACAAGTTGAATGTTCAAACAGTTTTTAATAAGGAGATAGCATTTGTTTTAACCTATCAATATATAATTCCTCAGTACAAATGCCATGTAATTGCTTTATCCCAGAGGAATGCGAAAGCTGCTGACAAAATGAAAACTTGAAAGAAAACTTCAGTGGGAGCTAAAGGCCCCAGCTTCTTTTCCATGTCCTAAAATTAGTAAAGAAGAGGAACCCTTCAGTTCTAATAAATAAGTTTGAGAAGAAACTGGAATAGGAATTAACTTTACTGCTTTCCTTCCTTTATACTACAATTCTAAAGAGATCTCTATCTGCTGACATTTAATATGGTGCAGTATCATTGTCTAAGTTTTCATAGGATTTAACTGAACTTCATCCCAACTAATCAGTCATTTTGTGAGAGAAGCTGATGTCTCATCTGCCATTTTCGTGGGGAAAAAAAAATAGAGGCAACAATCCTGCTGCCTTTTGCAGGTGTACTCGTCTTTTTACCTAAGGCAAACTTGTACCATACAAAGATTAAAAATCAGGCTTTCAACGTAAATGTTTTCAAGTATTTTTAACAAGTAGAATTAAGCAGAGGTGCAAGTATGTGATCCATCTGTAGCAATTAATAACTGTATTCAGTTATATGTTAAAAACATACAGGCATTGTTTTGGCTTAAATTACTTTATGCAGAAATTATCTCATATTAGGATCTATTTACCAACAAATATTTAAATTTTCATTGTCTTCTGAATTCAAAAGTAGAAAGCCTCTTGCAGTCTTTGGGCAAAGGGATAAAAACACAGAAATGGGAAAAAAAGTTGTTCTCGCACATTGATAGTTTTCACCTCTCACAACTTTTTTTTTTCCTTTGCTACGGTTAATGACATAAGGAGTACTTTAACTGAGCTTTTAATGCTTTTCTTGAGGTAAAGAAATTCCACCTTCAAATATTATCCTAAGTCCTAGGTAATCCAGTTCTTAAACAGTAGGTCTGCAGAGAAAGCAATAGAAAACAATAGAAAGCCTTTATGACATGACTAAAAAAAATCTGTTCTTACTGTTGTTTAACAATGACTTTTGAAATACAGCACTTCTAATTTAGTTTTACTTGATACATAATTAAACTACAGAACTCACTGTGATTGTGTTATTGCCTCTTGAAGTTTATGAAAAACATGAGTATTTAAACATCATTTTATACCAATTTATGATAACAAAAAAGATTGTTTGCTCTTACACAAGACGAGATATAAATACTTACAAGATATAAAAGGCTTGTCAAAGAAATCTCTAATTGCCTTGAATTAAAAAGGTATTGAAAAGATATCTAGGAGGTTGTATTTTGCGTTGTTTTGTTATGTTTTTGTTGTTCTTTTTGAAGCAGAGTGGTTACTATCAAGAATGGAAGACAAAACTTGGAACACTTTGGTATTTTATATCATTGTTCTTCTTCAGTTTGATGATATTTTTATTATGTGAACCTGCTTTTTAAAAACATATTATGTCTCTAAGCAATATGAATTAAGAGTAAAATCTCAACTTTGCTGTTATTTTTCATATCTGGAGATTTTCTGTTAGCATACGACGTGGCTTTGGGTTGAACTATTTTCCTGCACCATTACACATTATGTTAGTTAGTGTTTACTGCATGTATTGAAACTACACCTGGAAGTCCTAATAAAATGTGCTAGAAATTGACGTAGAACAGAACAAGAGATACTTGGTCCTACAGAATTTAATGTTCAAGTATAATGACAAGAGTCAACAGATGTTTATAGTGCAGTGCAAAGAGTCAATAAGATAATATTGGTCAGCATAGTATTCACTGATCTGAGTATGTCAGCAGCCTGCTAAATTTTGCATGTGTTTTGACAGGTGAGAGATTTAGAGGAAAATAACAGATTGCTTTTGTTAATGCTTTTTGCGAATTATTTCTAACCTTGAGAGGCAATTGGGGATAAAGGATAAAGGGGGTTTGCCATTTCAGTGTGGGATTTGACAGTTTGCCAGAGAAAGGAGAGAGATGATAGAACTGTGAAAGGCATGTAGGTCTTCCTCTGTAATGGGTCTTCCACTTTCCAGGCACAAAGACATTATAAACTTAAATGGTCCCACTTGTTTTTTTTGCAAAATTGTTTTGAATGGAAATAAGCGGAGCAGACTGCACTGATCAAGTTCATAGAAAGGTATTTTACTGAAATATAGAGAAGAAATGAGTACTTTTAAGGAAATCTCATCTGTGTTTATGAAATGAGAAAGTAGGAAATAAAGATGCCCTGAAGAAAGCCAGATTTGAACATGCCAGATATGAGGAGCTACAGAGGGCTATAGGTGTTTTTAATAAATGAGATGATCATGTTGACTGTAATGATTACGAAAGAAGGGTGAGAAGAATAAAGATTGGAAAGTTCCGTTTAGCTATATTGCTAATTTTCCAGTTTTGAAATACATAGAATAAGTTGTCAGAGTACAGGCATCATCATTAGTTTCAACTTTTGTGAGACATACCTGGGGGAGTGTAGACCTCATTTGTCATCCCATTTGTTATTGACTTGTGTACCATGAAAGGAGAGGGCCCAAGTGTAACTTTGAGAGATCCGTTATGATTCTAGGTCCATATGTCCTTGTTGTACTTTTACTAGCAATGAAGTTTCCAGCACTTTTCGTTTCTGAATGCACGCGACATACTCAAAACGAGTTAGTTCTTGGAAGATCTGGGACCCACATGCTAAATGGGATGCTTCATCAAGAGAGACACCTCTTCAAGCACTCTTGTAATGATCTCAAGTTCATACTGCAAGGTTCTACCCATAAATGCAAGACAAATCTGCTTTTAAGACAACCTGTTGCAATGCCCTGAATCAGTAAGGTGGATGTACTCACTGAGGTGGCACTTACATTAGAGTTTCTAAATAAGATTCTTCTACATAAGATTCAGAGAGACTAAGCTCAAAGCCCTTGGGAGCTCCCATGGAAAGCTGTAGAAGAGTTCTGGAAAATCCGCTACAAGACATACAAGTCTAAAACAAACCTCCCAGATTTCCAATACCTAGCAGGGGGACACCCACTTTCTGACTGAAGCCTTTCAGAAGCAGTGGGCCCACATTTGTGCCTGTGAAATGCAGACTAAAGCAGTGTGTCAGGTCCCGTGAAGGTATGCATATGCTCCTGCTTCCATTGATACCGCCTTTTTTAATTGAAGTCATAGAAATCTGGTGGTAAATAAATCTGATTTCAGAAACTCACAGAACCTTAAATAAATAAATAAATAGGAGACAGTGAAGGCCATACAAGGAGCTTTATGTTACATTACTGCTATTACTCCTGTTGCTTGATCCCTTTGGTTTTCTGCATTCAAAACAAACACTACCCAAACCTTAGGACTCATGGACTTCATGAACATGCATTCCTGCATATGGAAACAATTCTTTTGATACCACAGTGCAGTCAATTTTGATGCTTTAAAGGTCAATAGTTTATGATGTTACAGGACAATTCAAATTCCATTGACCTCATCAAATTTTGTAAGAGAATGTATCAGGCATAGTCCCAGTTTTCATTGTTGCCTCTGCAAAAGATGCACAGTGCCTTTTTTTGTCCTTACTAGTACACCCAGGTTTATATCGTTTCTTGGTTCTTTTGGGATTTCAGTAGAATTTTTTACCTTATCATGACACAAATATCTTGGTATTATCAATTCCATGGGTTTAATAGTGCCACTTTTACCAATAAGTTCTATTAACTTGTTTCTCAAGACAAGAAGATACTCAAAATGTTTTTTAAAATCTAAAATACACATTGGCTTTGTTGTGTAAACTGGTCACTGTAATTTTCCTCTTGAAGTCTGAAGAACTAGCTGCAGCTTTTAAGTACATATATATTCTTAATGTACTTTGGAGCTTCAATTATTAAATTTATTTTTCTAATTCTATACATTATCCAAATTATCCTAATTCTATACATTATACAAATTATCACTTTTTAAGAGGGAAAAAATGCTTTCTGATTTTATGAGAAGCTTCAGTTTGGCCTATATTCTGAAAAGTTCATGTTGTTAATATAATGGCAGAGCAAAATGACCTGCAAAAATCCATACAGGTCAGCATTCTTACATACAAACTTAGAACATATGAAATTACATTGTGCAAGTAATGAAAATTAAATCAGGACAAAATTGGAGAAAGAAGAGAAGGAGGAGAAAACGGAAAGTATTGAGTTAGCGAATATATGCATTCCTATTTCTATTGTCAACATGATCTTAAACCAATTGTATTACAAAACTTGGCGTATGTGTGTGTTGTGACAACATAGTCAGTCTCTTCAAATTCAATTTCTTGTCCTCCTGTGATTGGTATATGCTGCAGTCTTGCTATTCCATGTGTATTAATCTCCACACAAGAAGAAAAACTGAGGTTTTTTTCAGCAGTTACCTTTCTCTTCGAGTTTTGAGGTGATGCTTTCCAAAGTCCAAGTTGAAGTCTTGTTCACTTAAAGTTTAAGAACAATACTACTGTTAGTATTTCATTTGAATATGAAAGAAATGCAGTTTTCATGTGAAAAACACTTCTTTTTCTCCAGTTTCAAATTAAATAACAGAACAAAGGCACACATAACTTTTACTTGCCATGCAGCCTATGCAGGGTGTCTGGGGTAGAACTATAAACAGTATGGAAAATTATGATTTTTATATTGTTCTCTAGATTAAATCATTGTTTTGCTAGAGACAGTGGGTAGTTATCCACTAACTGCATTGGACTGTGATTTCACCTTCTTGTGACAGTGGTTCCCCCTTTGTGACAGCTTGTTTGCCAAGCTTGCCTTCAGAAGTATATAATGTTGCTCTTTAGAGTGAGCTAAGAGTCTTGTAATTGAAAAGTTCACAAGAAACCTTTAAAAACGAAATTCTAAAAGTATCAGAGGTGCTAATAGTCTATGTGCATACTCTAGGATTGGCTGTTGCTAATGGTCCGAGCTTTATATTACAAATTAAATTCAACCTGATGATCCTGTGTTGCATAAGCAAATTCTAAATTTTGTTTCAAAAGTTTTAAAGTAACTGTGTCACTGGAGATACACGGTGTTGTAAAACAACTGACAAAATATCATTTCCTAAATGCAGATTTTCATGACATCAAAACTGAAGGAACCATCAAAACTGAAAGTTATTTCAGTCACTTGTGTGAACTGTGAACACTCGATCATGAAGTGCCTATGCATTGCTTTGTTTTGTTTGTCCTCTGCAAAAGACTGGATGTTTAATGCAAAAAATTGCATCATCAAATTTTAAAGTTGAAACTCATTAGTTTCTTGAGTAACTTAAAGGTTACTATGGTAACATTAGCCCATGCATTTTTCAGCTACTTTAAGTAATAGTTATGTAATGAACAGTCTTGACTAATCATCAAAGTACTGTATGCAAAGTAGGTAAATTAATGTTATGACAAGTTCTGGACCCAATTCAGCACGCAGTGATTGGTTTAAGTTCCTATCTGAAACTGTTTGCCCATTATTTTTGTATTTAAGACATTTATAGTGGAATTTCTGAATGTAGCTATCGGAAGTGCTAATAGGTATAGTGTTATTAATTGTGGTTTTGAAACCTGCTGATGTGAAGGTACAGTCTCCCTGTTGTCATCATCTTTATTATATTGCCTAGTGGATGCAGCCCTTGTGGATGTGTGTATGCATGTAGAGATTTGTAAAGTGTAGATGAGATGGATGTTTAATTACGAAGACGCAGACACTTATGGAATAGGAAATTGTAAAAAACTATGTGCTCTATTTTTGTATCTTCCAGGGTGCAACTGTTGCAGGTTTGGGTGGAAGAGGGGGCTTTGCTTCTTAAGGCATATGAATAGTCCATATGCAATTTTCAACCTGAAAGGCTAAACTGATTTTCTGTTTTAAGATCTGAAGTTAGAGGAGATATAACTTCAAAGTGAATCAGAGCTATGTTTATCCCTCTTATATGTCAGAGTTTAAGTGCAATGTTTTATGTATACAGTCATCATGACAGTTAAAAAGGCTATAGAGAAAAGCAATTATATAATTGCTTTAAAGAATTAAGTACCATGGTTAAAGGCTTTTAAAAACTGCAGAGCAGTTTTAATAATTATATCACCTGAAGTCAAGCTGCAAAATTATGTCCTAATTATTTGCAATGAGTAATTATCTATAAAGTTATAAGCTTTGCAAGATTTTACGGGAGAGCTGGGGAATTCTTTGATTTTTTTTTTCCCACACACACTAAAACAACACCCCGTCATTTTCTATTTTAGCAGTTTCCACAACTTAAACATTAAATTCTTATTGTTGCTTTCTCTTATATTAGTAGTGTGTGTTTTGCAATTCTAATCTTCACGTTCTTCTTTCTTTATCACCGAAGTAGGCCTTTTGAAGCCAGGGAATTTTTCATAGCAATATTGACAGTGTTCGCATTTGCATGATGACAGCCAAGGAATGGAGCAGTAATTTTTGAAATTGCAGAAGTATTTAGAACACTGATAAAAGCTGAAATATATTTTTGATGGATTGAAGTTAAGCATACATGATTTTTCCTGCTGTCAGAAGGCTCTGAATTTAGTGAATATTTGCCTGCTGTGAGAATGCAAGATTAACATCACAACCATCACCCGGGCACCCAAACCCTGCAATTTAATAGCTTTTTAGGTTCTTTCCTTTTTCTAAACAGCAATTAATCTCATTTTAGTACAATTTTCTCGTTTCTGAAGTCGCTCATTGAATCGCTGTTTTGTTCATATTTGGCTTCAGCTCCTCTGCATAGTCATTAAAGTCCCAATTAATGTCACCTTTAGCTGAAGAGTACTCATTTTTATTGAGAAAATGACAGTTGCTGCCATGAGTAGTGCAGTGTAATATACATTAATTGCCCTGTAACACTGGTAATTACGAGTTTTTCAAGCCTCTCAGTAAACTGTCATGCCTAGACAAGACTGTGCTAAAATAGATTACTCATTAGGGAGACCTGTCCTGTTTTCTGGTGGGTTCTTAGTGTAGGTTTAAAAAAAATCTTGAGTTTGAACAAATAGTTGCCAAAAGCAATTTCCTACAACAACATGTCTGTGTTCAGTTTTCCAGCCATCACTTAAGCCTGCGGTCAGCAAACAGACAGGGTGCTGTGGACTCTAGAGATGTCAAGATATCAATGTTTATTTAGGTGGATCACAAGGATAAGCTTAGCAATTCATAATTCAGTGCTTAATATGGATATTATTAAAGCTGCTTTTTTCACTGTTATGTTTATAACAGGTCTACCTGACATTTTTAGAAGAGCAGTCAACATTATCAATATTTTATGCCCCAAACGACTTTAACACAGTACTACAGACTGTCTAGTGAGTTGGAATTACTAAATCCATTCTCAAATAATTCTTATATAGGCGCAGCAGGGATTATGTTGCAGATTATGTGGAATAATTATCAAATCTTTCAGGAGCTGTATGGCATTATAAGGTGTTTTTTGTCAGAAAATTAGAAAAAATATGTGGAGAAAATTCAGTTAATATTGTGACCCCCTCTGAAAATCAGGCTTCATATTGTATATTGTTAAAAGACTTACCTGCTTACCTGAGATATGGTGGGAAGTAAGTGTCCTTCATTTCAGAAGGAATGTATTTCACTGCTTTCTCTTTCCATCTCTCTCATATTTTATGTTTGTTTTTAAGGACAAAGTAGTCTCCTTTAAAGCTCGTGGTAGCACTGGACTGACAAAAGAAAACCTTTGTTTTATCTTTGTTATAACACCTGCTTTAGGCAATCTGCTCTTTCACGCTCTTTCTAAATGAATTTTGTCACAGCCTTTCATATTCTCTTGCAGAGACAAGCTAATGAAAGTAGATAGTACAATTTGTGCTGACCAGGTAGCAACTGCCAGCTTGCAGCTGAGGATAGTTTAAAGAAATAAATAAAATATAGCATTATATCGCTGATTTATCCATTACATGACATTAATAGTGAGAAACCTTGGTGTGTTTATCTGTTTGTATTGGTGTGCGTTTATCGAATTGTTTATGACAAGACTAATTGGGGTAATTGTAGACACTGAAATTACCTGTCAGCTATATGTAACCACACTCCCTTTCTTTCTGACAAATGATGACAACTGAGGGACCCCGTAGCATTACTCATGATGGCTTTTCGAGTGGTAATAAGGACAATAGGGGCCCTGGCTAATTTGACATGGACAGCCTTCACAACAAGAAGCCAGCTAAATGACTTGTCAGTAGGGGAAAGAAGTCAGAAAAGTAATGGAGTCCCCCATGGCGCTCTGACAGGGAGATGAGGCAATTTCAACGGAAAGTGAAAAGGCTTCAGTTTGTCAAGTATTTAGAACAATCAGAGAACAGCTAGAGGCTGGAACCTGACAATAAATTTGTGAACCATGGTAGCAGTTTCATATAGGTCAGTTATTTCATAATGGCTGTGAAGCTTTCAGAGGTTTCTGCTTTCGTAGCGTACTTCACATCAGCCAACTGGTGCTTTGTCACCTTAAATTTGTGCTTCACTTTGCACAGTAGGAATAATGGTTAAGGTTACACAGGAACGGCAGTGTAAGACAGCATGATTTGCAGACACCAATCTGTTGAAAAATAAACAAAAATTTAGATAGTAATAGTGTGATTGCATCCATTACAAGCTAGCGGTGTTAACATGTTCTTTATGATTTTGGCCTGCACCCTTTTTATGGATAAGTGGAGTACGTTCTTTCTCGTGGACAAAACTAATAAAACATAAGCCCCTGTTCCTATCCTTTCACCCTACTGTACATAGTTAAAATTTCTTAAGGTTCATTTCCTGCTGCTTGCTCTTGAAATGTATTCCAGTCCTGTGGTGTTGACATCTATTGAGACACTATAACTGATGGTACAAAAGGAGAATTTATGATTTTTTGGGTGCTCTGCAGAAAATGATGTTAAGGATTCAAAAACAAAATTTAAAAAAACCTTGCAGACTTGAATAGCAGTTCTGTGTCACACTGATAGTGGGTCTTTTTATCTGTGGCTTCAGGAGTCTGTTAGGTTTTTGGGGGACTTGCTTTTTTTTGTTTTGTTTGCTTGTTTTCTTTGTTTGTTTAATTATCAATGGTTCCTACCTATTTATTTTCACTGAGATTAAAAAAAGTATGATGAAAGCATCATTTCAGTATTGCACTGTGCCTTCTGAATTCCTGACACAGACTCCTGAATTCCTTAAAAGTGTTTATGGATTGAGCACAGATTTAGTGAGAAGTATCAACTTGTCCTTTTTGGCAGTGATTTTTTTGTTAGAAAATAAGATTAAATATATTTATTTTATTTTAATGTTTTACGTATGGTCTGATTCCTTCCTTTTACCAAATGTCTTTTTTCTTGCCGATTTTAAAGCTAGTGCAGCAACTGTTTGTTTGAGTACTGTGTAGATCTAGCTTTTTTAATAAGTGCTTCAAGATGTCTCATTGCACGATCAACACATTTCTTGACCTGGTCTTACTAAATTTAGCTACATAAACATTTTCTCCTTCTCACTCATTTAAATGTATAGCATAGAATTTTCTCTCTTGCTTAAAGGTCATGGAATAGAAACTTTCTGTGCCATATTTAAAAAGTAAGACTGCTTCGTTGACATGAATCCTGCTCCCCCACCCCCATCCATCACCTTTTCATCTTTTTTTTTAGAGTTACACTCTTGCTCTTTGAGTCTCATCACTCAGATTTGAAGGAATCTTAATTTAGGCCAGCCAGGAACTTGGCCCTTGATTCCCTATACCTGAACATTTCAAAACTGTATTGCATTTCTTGAGTTGCAGTGATATTGTCAAGAAAATGTCTTCATAAACTGAAGGAGCTTGTGATTCTCCAAGATGAGCCATTGAGTCTAAGATTATAAATGTAGTTCCCCTGTCCACACACACACACACACACAAACCACACCTAGGAGGTGATCATTTAAAGATGGTATGTCCGCACCTGAATCTCCTTTATTCTGGTTGCCTGTCCTGCACATGTTCATCTAAGTTTGCCAAATATTCTACCTAATTATTTTCTAAGATGTTTCTCCAGCAGAACTAAAGAAGCTATCAACATATGCTAAAATAGCACCAGGTCTCTTCTCTGAATAATGCAAAATCTTCCCTTTTTTGTATGAAATAGAGCTTTTGACGTGTTTGCATTCAGGTGCCTCTCAGAGCACTAAAAGATTAGGATTGTTTGAACAATGAGACCTAGAATTGCTTCAACATGCTGTCTTTTGGCCATACTCTTCCTTCCCTCCCAGTGGAATCACGAGGGTGTGAATGGGGCAGAACCTGCCTCATCAGGCTCTTTGGTGCAGCTGTCGCTGCTTCAGTGTCGTTTCAATTGTTTCATTGCTCATAACTGCCTTCAATACTTCCACTGACTTTGTTAGTTCATGTCCTCTCAGCTTTTCGAGAGATGTTTTTAGGGTGAGGGTTGTTTTTTATCACCTCCTCTTCCTCTCTTCCTACCTTCCATATGCCCTAATGTGCTGTGGTGCTTAAGTTTTGTTATCCACATCTTGATCAAAACGAGAAGCCAATTCAGTCTATTTTCACTCTCTGCTGTCTGCAGTCCAGGTGTATGACTCCTGCTGAAGTCTACAGTGGCATCCAAATGGTTGAGTTTCCAGCTACTTTTGTTTCTTTATTGACGTATTTAAATTAAACAAAATTTTCATTAATCACTAAATACAAAATTATTTTAAATTCTTTTATAGCAAAATGTGGACAAATTCAAACCTGACAAAGGAAAGGCAGGCATGGCCCACAATCTTTTTAATGAATGCTATGTGAATCCTGGATGTTGTGTTATAGCGCACTATTTTGTTTGGAAGCTGTATTTTTCCAGTTGATAAAAGATCATTTGCTATTATATCCTTTTCCATTTTGTGACCTATTGCTTGAGAAACAATAACTTCAGATAACACCTTAAAGAAATATGAAGAAGATAATAAAAAGAAGATAATCAAAATTCATTGTTCCGTGTTTAGGAAAATGTCTTTCTTTAAAAGAAAGATCCCTTTAAAGTATCTTTAAAAGTATCTTAAATGAGTAGTATTTCAGTGGTACTATGAGTTTGTAAGACTGTTTCATAAGGTAGTGGCCATATCTTGATCTTCTAATGATGCTGGTTGAAAATTGTTCCTTGTAACACCTTTTCTGTCTTCTCTTCAATAAGAGATTTTGTTGGTAAGTTTGATTTAGGAGGTACTTTCAGTGCTTTTATCACATTTAGTTACTTGTCTTGGAGGTAGAGGATTTTTCTTCTTTTTTTTTTTTTCCCCAAGGCAAATGCCTTTTTTATTTATTGCAGAAGATATTCGAGTTTTGGAAGACTGACAGAAGTTACACCTTGTGGTATGAAGCATCTATTTCAGAAAGAATGAGGACAATTTAGTTCTGATTGAGGAAATACAATTTTTTTTTTAATGCGGTGGATTAATTTTACAAAACATTTATAAAAATAGCAGGCTTAAAAAATTCATGACTAGACATTCCTTATAGAAGTTGTATCTAAAATAAAATAAATAATATTTGTAGGAACTTGGATTCAATAATTTTACTCTTCTATAAAAGTAAAAAGGTAAATGCTGAGTAAATTCTGAAAGGCATCAAATGGATGCGTCAAAGTTTTGCATCTAATCTGACTGAAATAATGGAGGCTATTTTCCATTACTAGAGCTTTGCATACTTCCCTAGTTTCTGTATTGCTATGTACTTATGACTTTTCATAAATATTGTCATTATATAATGGTGCATAGGTCTACTGTTAGAATATTTTAAAAATGTGACATGAGATCAGTGCAGAAAATATTTAAATGGAGCTTTACATTTTCTTTCCATTCAAAGATACACAGGAGTAGTACAAATCTGTTTTTTGAAAACCCATCTCAGTCTGACTAAAGTATAACCAATCTAGTCTATGACAATCTCAGTTCCTGCACTGAGTATCCCTGGAATGGAAATGCAGAACAGAATCATTTCTACCAAAACTCCAAACAGGTCTTTGCATATCAATTATGTTTCTATTACAGCAGATACTGCCGTATGGCTTTAGGTGATGTGTATGTCATAATTCTAGGTTTGCTTAAATATTGAGTCTTCTGCAGATGTAAAATCCTTTCCACCTATACTCTGTCCATTACTCTGAATTCATTAAATCATAGTGAATAATAGCGGATTATAGTTCTTATGGCTACTAAATCAGATTTTTTTAAGTTCACAGCCATTAGGAAAATGTCCTGCTCTGTCCTGTTCCTTTATTAAATTGTAGAAGGAAATGTTTTTGCAGAAGTACAATACCATGTTCAATTCTTAAATGCAGAGCTCTCTCACAAAAAAAAAAAATGTTTAAGACCTTTTATACTGTGTAATGCTAACTGTCCATTCTACTTTTCTGCAATGTATTTATTTTATTACAAGGAAGCAGTCACTGCATGATTAGCAGGTATAAATAAGTGGTGAAAAATCTGGGATAGTATGTAGGTTGAAATATAAGTAGCTTTACATAGAGAAGTAAATATATTTAGATGTTATTAAACTACATATAAGCAATGCTTTGTATGTTTTCACTAACAATTTTAATTGCAAAAGAAATTCAGATTATGTGAACTGCACTTGCCCAGTATGTAGTCTTAATATCCTCTCTACGATCTATTCCAATAAGTATAATAACTTTAACTGGCTTTCTCAGCATTTTCTTTCCCGTCTCTGAAAACTAAGAAAATAGGCTGACTATAAATTTAATAGACACTGGCACTCTAAAATCAGGAGAAGCATCTTCCAGATAAAAAGAAAAAACAACAGAAGTCACTTTTTCTGTATGAACATCCAGTTGGAGATTAAGCTGGCATGTTTTCATGCTAGAGTATCAAAAAGAGATGTGGTTGTTTTTAGTGAAAGGTAGTTTAACTTTTCTATTTTCTCTTTTTAGTTTCTTTAACCTAGCGTTGTCATCTTTGGCTCATGCAAGTTTAGCAGTTCATTTCCTACTCAAGTTTTCATCTAAGTCTAAAAACTGGAAATGCAAGGGGTGATCATATGTGTGCCAAAAACTGTAGTTAGGTCATTATTTCTTAGCTAACTCAGATGGAAGAAATTTCTGTATATATGTAGTTACATGTATTGTTAATCTATAATTGTAAAATAGTGGTATATAATCTTCACCCTTAGTAAGTGAAAATCTGCATGGGTATTACAGGCATTGTTTTACTATCAAATCTAAAATCTCAACCCTGACCTGAGATGCTGCTAGTAAGTAGTTACTGGATCACTACATCTCTCTGTGAATTTTACTGTACACTTGATCATTCTGTAATAACCAAAAAGTGTGGGTGGATTTTGGTTCATACAGAATCCATATTCATATGTAGTGTCTAGAGTCACATGTAAGTACCAGTAAAAGATGGCATGAAGTAAATTAATCTGGTTAAATGATGGCATATGTGAAAAGTCTGTTCTGGTTAAACTGTCATTCCAGCAGCTGGCAAAGCCTGTTATGCTAATAATTGGAAATTATCAATACAGGAACTATTGGAAATAATCAACTGCTTTTAGGAATATTATTGATGACCAAAATGCCATTTGCTATTTTTATTACCTTTTATTGTATTTAGATTGTAATTTAACTACCCTCTAATTAGTTTTGACTTAGCTCATTTGGAAGTAGTAAAACCTACTTATCTAATAAGTGACACATGTCATAAAGAAACATACTACCTCCTTATTTCCCCTAGGTCAGTCATCCATGAACTAATTAAATGAATTTTTGTTTCCCCGCTTTTTTGAAGAAAAGCAATACAATTGAATTTGTCCTTTTCCCCCTCCCCAAAGCAAAACACAGAAACAAGCATTTTTTTTTCCCTTTAGCTGCATTCTTAACTGTTAAAATGTCCTGAAGCACTCGATCACGTTGCATTTTAATTTCCAAGCCATGTGTTGGATTAGTGAAGTGCACATGTTACTGATTTGAGCTAAAAGTTCTCAGTCTGTTCAGCAGAACACCAGGCTGCCACAAACAAGGTCCTTGCTGGGTCAAAGGCCTGAAGTTGACATCTTTCTTAAATCTTACTTTTGTGAAAACTAGAAGCACAGGTCAGGGCAGCAAGCTGATGGCATTGCCTCTTACAACCGCTGATTAGATTAGCTCAACATTTATCAACTACACAGAGACTAACACTTAACCTTTTAACTCAAGAGTTTTGATGTATCCTTATTTTTTAATGAGGATGTTATTGTCCCAAAGTGTTCCTTAAAGCTTTAGTGCAGTTTTTTTCTCCCATTTAGCTGACTAACAGTCTTTAAATGCTTTATAATTCAAAGTGCAGCATTTATAATTGTGCTTTGTTGTGAGGGCAGAGACTGAGTGATTTTGCTCTAGAACAATTTATTATTATTTATTTATTATTTATTAACAGATATTATTTGTTCAGTTCTAAGATTTTACTTGTATCTATTCCATTAACCTAGATTTCAAGGTGTAATTTATAGCTAGTTTGAGTGCTAGCTACTTTTTAGCCTAAATCATTAACTTAAAAATATTTACAATTGGAGTTTTCCTTAGAAAAGATGTGGTAACTTACTGCTTTGGATTTACCTAATTATCTGTAACTAATTCTGAGTATGGACCCTAATCACCTGAGTTTTGAAAGCTAATTCACATCTGTACAGGGAGCAAAGTTGCCCATGATTCCACATCTAGCAGGCTGGATTCAAGGTTTTTCTTCTCTGTTGGAATTCGGGGCCCATAAGGGATGTATTTTGTCAGTTGCAAGAGTGGGCATTACAAAAGACTGCAAAAAATACTGTCACCAGATACCTAAAACAATCCTGAATTTACAGATTGATGCGAAAAGTTGCAGCTCTTGCTGTGAGAAACCAGCAGGCAGGTGACAAAACACCAGGACAGTGGCAGATGCAGGACTGAATGATTTCTACTTGGGCAATGCCGAGATCTCAGTGCCAGACCGAAGTGAGGCCGCAGGTACCTGGGGGCCATGGGCACCGCAGAGCTGAGTTGGGACCCCAAATCCCAGGAGTGGCTGGAACAGGTTGCAGCAGTGAACCGTCACCTAGCACTGGGGTATCAACAGCCTAAATATAAAGAAAACTGAAATAATGTTGTGAGTATTCCCTAGTATAGTAACTACAAATAGTAAAATATCAACTCAAGGACATAAGAGGAATAGGTCAGAAATAAGAAAGTTTTCCAAGCTGTTTTTACTAGGGAACGTTTCTATTAAGTTAGTAGCATTAACTAACTTTTGTCCATGGTTTAGCTGTGTAAATCCTAACAGCCAGTTATTGTACCATGAGCAACTGAGGACACAGCACCTATTACTGCCTTTTGACTCCGGGCATGTTACTTTTTATTGCAAAGGTCAGTTGGATACAGATTTCCTTGGGACCCCAGCATCAAGAGTCCTGCTTAGGTACGAGGGGTTTGATTAGCACACTAGTGTGTGTGACCTACTGAAAATGCACTGTCAGCAATAAAGAGGACCACCAGTGGGCTAGAATAATATCACTTGTTCTCCTACTTAAAAATAAACAAAAGGTTGGTTTGGAAGGTAGCTCTTCTTTTTCATTGCTAGCAGCATTCTTATCTCCTTCCTATGTTAATGTGATGTCAATAAAGAAAGACTCAGGTGTGTGAAAGTGACTTAGAAAGTGTATTGTATGATTTCTGTTTTTAAATCCGAGTTGGTAAAGAGGATAGAGAACACTAATGTTTCCTGGAAAGAAGAAAAAAGGAGGGGTAGGAGAAATTCCTGTTTATCTGCTTCTGATTTCTTGAAATCGGTTTTGAGAAGCAGCAGTATTTTCAGTCTGGTTTTCACCTGCCATTAGTGCGTTAGTTCAGCTCCATGCCCTAACTACAGTCTGGGTGTTCCATAGCAGACTACCATATCCATACCTGTGTAAGCAAAATGTTCTTGTTATGGTCCCACTAGTAAAAACTATGATCTTGGAGCCAGATTCCAGCATCTGGGGGTGGAAGGGAGAGCCTGACAGCCATAACTGAACAGATCAAGGCACAACTTCATACCAAACATAAAAGTTTCATTAATCTGGAAGAGAAACAGCAGAATAGGGACTTGCATTTTTTATTACTGAGTCTCATGTTATCTAGTCATATGTCAACAATTTATTTTCCTGCTTAAATTAACCCTTTGATATAGCCAGATGACTTCAAAAAAGGAGCCCTATTTTGAATCAATTGTGTTATTCAAAGCAAACGTTGTTTCCTAAAAGCATTGTTTCCTAAAGTATAATTGTACACTCTTTAGAAAATGTATAGACTTAGCACTTACTTCAGTCTCACTTTAGACTACAAAGTCAATTTGAATATCATTTGTTATATTTGAAAGTGATTATTTTATTGTTAGCAAGCAAAATGTGAAACAGACAACACATTTAGCTTTAGTCAAATTGTGGTTAGTGGAAATTAATATCCTGCTGTCTAAATAAGTTGAAGTAGTTTGAAACTGCCCAGACCCTGGAAATTAATAATCTTGTTCTATGAAAAACCAGCTCGATATGATGAAATCTGGGTGTAAAGCCGTGGATGTATTCTGTAGCTAACATAAATGGCAGAGCTTCATTGCTGTCCCTGGAGCTGTCTGGTTGTGTTGCAAACCACAGTGTAATGGCAAAAAAAAATTACAATATTAATTGCTTTCTATAAGCTAACATTATTTTATCACATAGTAAGAAAACAAGGCAAATTAACAGTGTTTTATTGTGTTACGCTCATTCAGAAAAATAAAGTCTGTATGAATTTATTGATACATTAAAGGAACTCTTGCCTGCTTCTCAGCACTTCCCTTTGATAACAGCTAATTTTGAAAAATGTTTATAGATGGTAGGTTGTTGTCAGATTTATATTCTATTCTTTTCTGTTACTTCCTCTTCAGAGAAACCACAAAAACTATAACAATAAATACAGTATTTTACTGCTCTGTAGTATGTCAACATTATTTTTAAGGTTGTATTCAGTTTGTAGGGACACCAACATTTTTGCATTTACAGTAGGCAGGACAGTGGGTATATGCTTAATTCCAGGTGAATATGTTAGATGGTTGTACAACGTGTATGTGCTAAAAGGTGTATGAGTCTGGGTGTCTTTATCTTCTTCAGTATTAATGGATAACCAATATGATAAGGTTCGAACTTTCAGAGGTACTGAGGTTGAGGATATGTCATATTTCAACCATTTAGATTGTCAGCTAATCTATCCTACCAAACCAGGTGAGTATATGTACTGAACCTCAAGCCAGACTTCTCTTAGCGTGAACTTCTACTGACTTTTGTTTAAATGTATGTGATTTAGTGATACTGAACAGTCTTATACTTTCCTTCTTAAAACAACTAAAGTATTATCCTCCAAATTAAGCACTTTAGGTGCTCAGTCACTTCTAGTAGAGGGGGAAAAAAAAAAAAAGGGCAGTCTGCAGTACATCATGTCTGTTTTGTGCTTATATATCCAAGAGTAAGTGGGCTAAATATGAGCAAATACATTTTTTTCCTCTGGGTATATCAGAGGTTAAACTGCTAGGAGAAAGCTCTTTAAGTTTAAAGATAGTAACAACACACAAGAAATGTCTCTACCTGTTGATAAAATCAGACTAACAGGTTAAATGTTTTGGACAGGAGAGTAATAAAGTTCCAAAATGGTTCTTCAAACTGATTAGTGAACGCAAAAAAACTATTTTGCAATTAACTTCAGTCAGTGTATGAAAAGAGTGGTTGGGTTTTCTTGACAAGCTATAAATGTATTACAAAAACTACCTGTTTTTACAGTGATTTCCATATTTTTTTATTCTTAAAAATCTTTCAGAAATTATGCAACTTTATCTTTACTCAGCTCAATGTCTTGCTAAATTTAATTTTACTGTAATAAATGTTGTATTACAATATTAATGTTGATTTTGCACATGCGGAATCAACTCCCACACTGAAAATAAGTTTTACAATTTGTTTTGTTTACAAAACAAAATAAAAAATACCTCAAAACAAATATTTTACATTCCTTTTATTCATTGTATTGAAGTCCTGATAAAACTTCTTCTAAAAAGAAAGCATTTGCCTTCGTGGAATTCAGGTAACTCCTGTGAAACTGCAATTAAAACCAGTCACATTTGCTCTGAGAAGGGCAAATTCTTCTAGTTTGTCCTATACTTTTCCGTAATCACTTTAATGAATTTATACTTAATGTTGATGGGGGGCGGGGGGAGAGATGGGGGTAGGGTTGGGGAAAACAAACCTTATTTCATTTATCACAGATTGTCCGAAAGGCAATATCTGTGGATTAAAAACCAGGGATAGTGCACAGTGGTAAAGTTATTAATGTCTCACAACATTTGCCTTGGCATGAGGAAAAACAAAATTTAGCCAAGATTAATTTAGTTTAGGGCATCCCATCATTAGCATACTCTCACCTATAGATACATATGTATTCACGTATATGTAAACATATATATATATATATATATAACTCCATCATCTTTGCCAAGTCTTGGGAAACGGGAGAGGTGCCTGAGGATTGGAGGAAAGCAAATGTCACTCCAGTCTTCAAAAAGGGCAAGAAGGAGGACCCAGGTAATTATAGACCGGTCAGCCTCACCTCTGTCCCTGGGAAAGTAATGGAACAGCTTGTCCTTGGTGCCATCTCAAGGCATATCAAGGATATCGAGGATAAGAGGGTTATTAGGGGCAGTCAGCATGGCTTTACCAAGGGTAAGTCATGCTTGACCAACCTCATTGCCTTTTATGAGAATGTAACAAGGTGGATGGATGATGGCAGAGCGGTGGATGTGGTCTACCTTGACTTCAGTAAAGCCTTTGACACAGTCTCCCACAGCATCCTCACAGCTAAGTTGAGGAGGTGTGGTCTAGACAATAGAGTAGTGAGGTGGGTTGCCAACTGGCCTAAGGAGAGAAGCCAGAGAGTGGTAGTCAATGGTGCGGAGGCTAGTTGGAGGCCAGTATCTAGTGGAGTGCCTCAGGGGTCAGTACTGGGGCCAGTATTATTCAATATATTCATTAACGATTTAGACAAGGGAATAGAGTGTACTATCAGCAAGTTTGCTGATGACACTAAGCTGGGAGGAGTGGCTGACACGCCAGAAGGCTGTGCTGCCATCCAGCGGGACCTGGACAAGCTGGAGAGTTGGGCGGGAAATAACCTGATGAAATTTAACAAGGGCAAGTGTAGAGTCCTGCATCTGGGCAGGAACAACCCCAGGTTCCAGTATAGGTTGGGAGATTACATATTAGAGAGCAGTGTAGGGGAAAGGGACCTGGGGGTCCTGGTGGACAACAGGATGACCATGAGCCCTTGTGGCCAGGAAGGCCAATGGCATCCTGGGGTGTATTAGAAGGGGGGTGGTTAGTAGATCGAGAGAGGTCCTCCTTCCCCTCTACTCCGCCCTGGTGAGACCACATCTGAAATATTGTGTCCAGTCCTGGGCCCCTCAGTTCAAGAAGGACAGGGAACTGCTGGAGAGGGTCCAGCGTAGGGCAACAAAGATGATTAAGGGAGTGGAGCACCTCCCTTATGAAGAAAGGCTGAGGGAGCTGGGTCTCTTTAGTTTGGAGAAGAGGAGACTGAGGGGTGACCTTATTAATGTTTATAAATACGTAAAGGGTGAGTGCCACGAGGATGGAGCCAGGCTCTTCTCGGTGGCAAACAATGATAGGACAAGGGGTAATGAGATCAAGCTGGAAAACAAGAGGTTCCACTTAAATTTGAGAAAAAACTTCTTCTCAGTAAGGGTGACAGAGCACTGGAACAGGCTGCCCAGAGAGGTTGTGGAGTCTCCTTCTCTGGAGACATTCAAAACCCGCCTGGACATGTTCCTGTGCGACCTCACCTAGGCGTTCCTGCTCCAGCAGGGGGATTGGACTAGATGATCTTTTGAGGTCCCTTCCAATCCCAAACATACTGTGATACTGTGATACTGTAACTATGCCCCTTTTCTATGCTACTATAGCAAAATAGGTTAGCTCCATCTCTGAGCTTATTTCCCAGGAATCTTTTCACATATAGTTTATAAACAACTTTAAGTTAAAAGATAGGACAGTGAAGTGCAAAATAAATATTGAGTTAAAGTTGTCTGACTGAAAATGTCTCCTTGGTCACTAAGCTTACCTCCAGTTTTAGGGTGGGGTTTTTTGGTTTTGTTTTTTTTTCATTTGCCTATTTTCCACGTTTTGGCTTTGGGTTGTTTTAATATATAGATCAGCCTTGCATTTCTGGTGGTCTAAAAGTAGATAACATTGTTCATGGAAAACAAACTACTATGACGACTTACTTTTTTGGTGTCTTTTAACATTTTCTGTTGGCTGAGCCATTAAAGCTGAGCCGTTAAAGCAGCCCTCTCAGAAGATATGTGCATGCCTGAGTGTATTCACAAAGATAAGCAAGTACTAAAAATCTGAAAAGCTTCATCAGACTGCAGTGGAGATAAATTCATTTATACCAAAACATTCCTTTTGGTTATCAGATATTAAAATGACCTGTTTCTTTGATTTCTGATAGTATTCTTCTTTATTTAAAACTAATCATTGTCACTCCAGAAAATTTATTTAGGAATTTTTGTTGACTGTTGAGGGTGGTTTTGGACAGAGAACAAAGTTTTCGTAAGTTTCAACATTTCTGCTGCAAGAGTCAGAGTGAAATGTCTGCCTCGGTTCAGCTGAGAATATATCAGTTACTTGGGTGAACTCAAAATGTTTTATTTCATGTAATTTTTACTAAAGCAACAACTGCAGTCCTGTAGTGCGCTGTATTTAATGTGGATGGCTGTTGTGTCTCTGCAGGATCATATCTTTCCTACAACATTTTTTAATAGTACATTGTTAGAGTTGAGGGAGTCTGGCTGCGTCCCAACAGGTTAAAAGAAAGGGGGGTGGGGGGGAACAGGAAATGCCATTTAATGCTGAAATATGTTTCAGCAAATTAAAATGAAAAATTTCTTCTTCAAAAATTTCAAGTGTTTCATTTTGATCAAAAAATGGCTAAATTTTAATGTTGCTAAATCAAAACATAGTAGAGTTCCTTTGTTGTGGTGACCTCTGCATTAAAACTCTTCATTTTTAGTCTGATGTCAAACTGAATGTTAAGGGTTGAGTTTCCCGATTTTGCTGAGTGAAAGGAAACAGTGGTACAGCTGAAGCCCATTCCAGCTCCCACCCATCAGCGTTTTGCACTGCTTCTCTGGTGCCCGTACAGCTGGGAATCACAACCAGAAAAGTGACTTCCCGGGACGAAGCTGAATTCTGAGGGCGTTCCAGTTACGGCAGGGTTTTATTAGAAGAAATGCCTAATAGAGATCCACCTGAGATCACCAAGTCTCTGATAACAGTAACTCTGAAGGGACATCTAATGTCCATCCCTGACTTCTAGTAAGAAAGAGGAATATTCCTTAGATGTGATTAGCGACTTGAAAGCAGCTTTTTTCTTGCTTTTATTGAATTTATGGGAGTGCAGTACAAAGCAGCATTCATTACTTACTGTTAAATCTAGTACTGACAAGTCATGCATCGCAAATATAATTCATTATCAACTATTATTTAGTAATTCTATATCGTTTTGTTTGCATCTCATCCTGTTTCTTGTATTGATGTCAAATTGTGATACAAAAGATAAATGGAGTTGCTGATCAATGACTAAGATAAATGCTGATATAATCAAAATGGCATAAGAACAGACGATCCATTAAGTAGGGATCACAATGTATGCCAGAAATTAAAATACACAACTGTGAGATGCTTTAGTATCGTGAGAGATTTCAGTGCATCTTTTTACCTTCCATTCTTGTAAGGGAGTCATGAATGAGATGGAGTGCTTCAAAACAGGGGTAAAAATCAGTAGTATTGATAGTAAACAAGAGTATTTATCAAGAAAATAATAATTTTTTGTTTATTAAGATTTTTTTCTTAATGTTGAACTGTTGCAAAAATTTCCTTGTCATCCTGCTGGCCACCTTGCTTTTTCATATTGCATCCTGTGAACTGTCAGTTGACTTATCTTTACATTAATGGGCAGAGCATTATTTATGAGATGCGTTTTCTTCAATTGTATTTGGAAGGTCCCTATCATACAGTCCAATGGCTGCAACTCTTGATTGAATGGTCAGTATTTCTTTATTTGTGTTTTAGTGAGGTAATTAAACCCATTTTGTTCCCCACAGGTTTTGAAAAAAAGACCACATGTATAAACAGTTTTATGTAATATATGTGTGTGTACGCACAGCATTCTTAACGTTAGGCAGTCTTTTTTGAAGATACTGTCTGTTGTCATGGCTTTATACTAAACCTACAAAGACAGGGAATTCAGAATTATTGGCCTGTACTTAATACAGTCAGTGAATTATTATATCTAGGCACAAAGTGGTAAGTAAAGATTTTTAGTCTGATCTCTGAATTTCCTTGTAGCTGTGGGTTTGTCAGACCTTTAACAATACACTAAAGTAGGGGGCGAGGGGCTGTGGTTTAATATGGACTAATGCACATAGCAGAGCTTTTACATTAGTGCTGTTTCTTTCAGTGCATTATAGTGAAATTGTATTTTAAAACCAGGCAAACTATTGATGCTTTTATTGAATGGAATAATTTATTATAGAAATATTTTAGTCTGTTGACATTTCATCATCAAATAACAGTAAACATAATACACATTTCCCATAAGACTGCTCTCGAGAGCCAAATATTTGCCGTTCACTTATTGTAAAAGTAGCATTGTCATAATTAGTCTTTGGGCAAGACAAAAAATAAATGTTTAAAGATGATCTTTTTAACATAGAGAGATAAGTCAGAAATATTCCAAAACAAGTTTGCTCACTACTTCCAATTAATATTTTCAAAACTGGCAGTTACTTTTACAATTCATTGATTTTCTCTTTAGTCATTGAAAAAAGCTAATCAAGCTAAAATATTTATTGTAAATTAAGAGCTTCATATTTAAACTCACCTATCTGATAGTACACTAAAATTGTTGAATTTGTTTCTCTTCTTTTATGGAAAAATCCTAAGAATATCTAATATTTCACTTAGTCCCTTATAAGGTGGCTGCTTGCTCCTCATGTAACTTCTCTTAGACCATTTATATGTCTGAAATGGGGAGAACAGTTAGGTGTCATCATTTAGTATGCCCTTATTTGTCATCAGCCTTCATTGCAATTTTGTTGGCAAGTGCTAGTTAATGCTGAATGAGGACTGTGGTTTAACGGTCTGCTTTTCTGACATAATGCTTTTTGGATTTTTATTTTAGTTGTTGTCTAGATGTTTCACACTACTGCTTTATGTATGTTTTTACGTTTTTGTCTTCACAAAGACTAAATCCACTGTAACAGTATATTCTGTAAACGTTTTTGCATCTCTCATGCCTCTTATTTTTTGTTTAAGTATGCCAGAAACGTGTTATATGAGAAAGATTCTTGGTAGAAGCAGTCTATGGAAGTAGGGGTAGCTCTTTCTTCACGCTTTGAATCTAATTTCTGACACTTTATGGTTCATCCTCACAGTAAATATTTTTGTTCTATAAGTGACCGGACAGGGAAGACAAAGGCACTGAGCGTACACTCTTTTTTTTCTGGAATAACCACCCTCTTTTTTACTTGTTCAGTTGGTAGGTGACCGTAAAGAATATTGCCTATGTGTGTGTCTCTGTAATTCAGTTTTAGACATGCTGAAGCATAAATTCACTAGGTATACAAACACAAAGTTAAGAACTGTAATAAAGTGTGTGCATAAAATGGTGGTTTTGCTGTCACATTTGATTCAGTTGCTATTGCTTTGTTCAGTTTTACTGACAAGTTAAGCTCATTTGTAAGCAAAAATGTTCAGCCCTATTCAGCCATTCTTACTGCGGGCAAGTTTGCTGGAGGTGGCAGGCCTTGCATTATACTCCATTAGTAGGCAGCCCACCTGTCACACTTATCGCTGCCAGAAAGTTGTTTTACAGGTAAAAAATTCTCCACTGAGAATTTTATGCCTTCGGTTACTGTTACGTTTGTTCTGTGCTTTACGAACTGCAGTATCCACATGGAGTTCAATTCTCCAGGTGGTCCCAGGAACCTTTTATGAGCTACCTACATTACAACCAGAACCTTAGGAGGAATCCAGAAACTAGAAGAGTTTTCTTGTCTTTATGTATTTATCTTCCAAGCCTAGAAAAACTTCGCAACTTGTAGATTTTACCTTTGATAAAAATCAGTCAGTCCATTATTATTTATGAAAATTAAATTATTAAGCTATGACTGTGTGAAAATAAACAATGGTTAATATTCATATTGCTCATTTGAAAAGAAGATTCTTTTTAATCCTACCTTTTTTAAAACTCTTTGTCTTTACAGATTCTGAATAACTTTCTGTTATTTTATAAATATACATTGTCTTATACAGACATTTGTCTTTGTTCCTCAGGTTGGGAAAAAGCATTTGAGTCTGTATTTAATTTTGTTAGCAGTGGTGGTATTTCAAATTGCTTGAGAGAGTGATTTGTATTATTAGTTCCATGTACTGCATTTAAAAATGTGTAAGATTTTGCCACCATGTCTAGTACCCAGCTATCATAAACACCATGTCTTATAACCTCTTTGTTAAACTTACCAAGTGGGATTTTAAAATAATTTGAAGTGATTTGGTCTCACTGCCCTCACTGAAAGTTTTTTCTAGACCCAGAGCACTGGTCTCCCTGATGTAGGGGACAATTACCTGACTTTTCAGCCTCTGCTCCCCTGAGCAGGAAAGGCCGAACTCATCTGTTCTTTCCCTTGAGGAGCTGCTCATTTCCCTGGACGTTGCGGTAGCTTTGCTCCCTTTGCTCCGTACCTGGCTATTACATGTCTGTCTTGAATGACCCGTCTAGAGCTTCCAGATGAGGGCAAAACAAGTCTTTAAGGATAGGCAAGATTTCTAGATTTTTACTGAAAATCTTTCTCCCAGCCCTTCATAGGATTATTTTCCCCTTTCCTTAGCTGCATCACTTTGTGAACGTGTAGCAATCAACTGTATTACAGATTGATTCCTTCTTCCTCTGGGAAAGCGGAGGGGAATATAATTTCTGTATTACAGGTTGTATATCTATGTGCAAGTTTGAAAAGAACTGTATCTATATTTTGGGCATGTTACAATAAAATTGCAGATCGTGCGCGTAAGTCATAATAGTTATCGGCAGTAAAAAAGTGGATAACTTGAACACTGTCTAAAATGTTTGGTTTGGTTTCTGGGTCTTTACAACAAATGTTCTAAGATTGATCATGGCTGCCAGACAGTGCTATCAACAAGGCAAAAGTTTTTCTTTACTGTCACCACTTCTGCTCTTTTATTAGATTTTGTTTATTATGTATTTACACAGTAGTGATCCAAATCTAGCATCTGGTTTGGGTTTGTTTTGTTTTCTAAGAAGTGAAATACAGTTTGGGTTCCTCTAACATAAATATTAGACAATGTCCCAACTCCTGCAGTATATAAGCAAGGTACTGTGCAAATGCACAATTGTCCTTAAATGCCCATGGAAAAAGATTACAAATCTATCAGGTTTTATCCATAGTTTTTCATAGTCACGGGACAGACTTTTGTGCAAAGTAAACCGGTGTAAAACCAATCAACTTATTTTACCCTCAATAATAACATGTTGCTGCCTGTATTAGCTCACAGCATGTCACAAGACATTGTTATGTGCTACTCAGATATATTTCATTTATTCCAGAAACTCATCAAGTCACTTCAGTATAAGACTTTTTAAAAAATTAAAAATCACTCAGTACCACAAAGCTCTTTAAAGCCAGATTTCCATAAATTTGCACAATGCTAAATATTGGCAGTGTTAAGCAAATGAGAGCAAGTAAGTACATTAAAGTGGAAACATTACTTAAGCAAATAGAAGCTGTTCTATACTGTTCTGTACCATTTTTATCAAAAATTATAGAAATTATATGTGGTCTGACTTGATTTTTTTTAATTAAAGAACGGTTCAAAAGTGCCTGTAGGCAATCAAGAAATTCTAACTTAATTTTTAATTCTTACTTTTGCTGGTTCAGCTGGAATTGTAGCTCTCTTAATCTCCTGAATTTACCGTTTTTCTGCTGTTGCCATAGTGAAATCAGGTAGAGCAGGCAAAGCTGCACTCTTTCTTCTCTTTGAACTTAACTAAAAATAATGCTTAATCTATTGGTATGGCTTTAGAAATAGCTTTTAAAAATGTTAATGTGGATTTAGCAGTTGTGGAGAGGGAGAAATATACCAGTCTCTGAGTGGAAGTCGTATTTACCCTCATCAGATATACAATACCTGTATGAGCAGCGCAAGGTTTCCTTTACCAGTTCATCCTAGCACTTTAGGCCTAGGAGGCTTGAGGAAGATAATGTCTGTGCCTGCACCCATTCATACATCGTGCTGCCACGTACTTCTGGGGGGAGGAGGAGTATGGGACAGCTGGGTTTTTTGACTGGGTAACTAGTTTTTATAACCAGGACAGAACATGCCATGCTATTTCAAGTGATAATCAGTCAGTCTGGATCTCAGTAGCCTGAAGGGAATAATTGTGCAATTAGAGGAATTCCACACGGCAAAATGGTGCTGCAAAGCTCCAAATCCCACTGTCAATTCATCTCATTCCTCAGGAAGATGGGGTCACACTTGCTGAGTGTATTTATATTGGCAGACAGTAATATGTAATATCTAGCTAAGGTGTATGAGTCTATTGTGCAGAGGCCTACCTGTAAGTCAATTCAGTTATTTAAAACTACATGTAAAAGTTATCTTGAGTGTAGAAATACTAATTTGTAAAAAACATGATGCCTCAAAGGTGCAATGAGAGATTTTCAAATTTTTAGCAAAAGTCAGGGGTTGGTGTGGAGAGATCCTAGAAGCCAAAGGAAATCATTCAAATTGCCTGAATGTTCACTGACTTTTTAATTTAATGAGTTGTGGTTGTTCTCCCTTCTCATTTTTTGACTCTACTTTTTTCTTTTGTTGTTTGGGGTTTTTTGGTGTTTTTTTTTCCTCTCGGGAAACCCTTCTCTTTGCAAGAGTGCTGTAAGCTGAAGGGACTGACAGAAAAAAATATCTTAAGTATGCTTTATTGTCTATATTGGGCTTCCATTACTCAGTTCAAGTTGAGGGTGTCATTCCCATCTTCAACATACTCAGTGATCGGTGCTCAAGGTGGAGCAGATGGAAACCTTATGTCAGAGCCTCTCCTTAAGCTGCATTATGGCTGTTCATGGCAAGTGGATTTGTGTGAAAGACAGCTTTCTTGGGAGGTTCCTGTCAGAGTACAGCAACCGTGGAATTCAGGAACCACTTTTAAGCTCTGTCCTTCATTACATTTTGAACGTATGGCATGCTTGAAAAGTAAATAAGAAACAAAAAACTCCTCTCAAGTTTTAGCTGACAAGGGAGAGGGAAAGACAGCTGCCCACGACAGTTACTAATCTTATCACTTAATGTACTTAATCTGAGCTTTTAGGTGATGTGAGAACCAGAAAACAAGAAGGTAACTGCTCAGGTGGAAGTTAGTCAAGTCTCAGGTTGGTAAAACTGGTTGGCATTTGGCTGTTTACAATGATCCAAGCTACGTCTTTGCAAGCTTAATTTACTTTTGGAGGGAAAAGCTATATTTCACTAATTTTCTTCTTGTTATTACATTTCTTTCTTATTAGTTTTGCTTTTGTCATAAAGAGAGCAGAACTGAATAGGACTAGCAGCTCAATAACTCATGTTTTTTCGGTTTCATTTAAAAAGAGACTGCTGGTGCTGTCTTTAATGCCTTTAGAGGGCTGCCAACCAACAATATTCTTTTATAAAATACAGTGCATGTAAGATAAAACTAAGGCAAACAGTTAAGGCAAAAAGATGATTCAGTACCAGAAGTTTTATGTTTAATGGACATTTTCTTCTTTTGTGTTTTCTTAAAATGTTTAAAATATCTAGCAATTATGGTTACCAGACAGCGAAACCAGCAAAAAATGAGAAAAATCCTTGTCACACACATAATGTTAATATTGCAACATTTTTCATGGGTTTTATTAATATCTTGCCCACTGATGATGCCAGACTCCCATTTTTAATACAGTAGTTTTTATGGTGTCTTCCAATTTAATAGTATAACTGTGTATATTACACTGACTGTTTGGAAAAACAAACAAAACAAATGATCACTCTCAATTTGTCTGGAACTTGTCTGAAAGGATTTTGCTATATTTAATACAGAGACCTTGTGGCTATTTGGATAGTAACCTTCATACCATCTTTAGGAACAGCTGACATAAATGCCGTATATAGAGTGACTTGACACAAGAACAATCTAGCAATGGCATGGCAAAGATCAATTAAAAAAAAAACCAAAACACCACCACGGGAATATGGAGTCCAATTTGTCTTCCACCATTTTCAACATATTATTATATGAGGGAAAATATTCCTACTACTGTGATTTTGTCATGTTGCTGACTTCTGACTCAATTCTCATCAGACATGAGTTGTGATATGTCACTGACTACCTCGACTAATTTGCTATTGCTTTCAGACCTTCCTCTGATTCTTCTTCTCCCTCCCTCTAGGCTTGGTTACATGGCAATGTACATTTGTATATCATCCTTTTGAACAGAATTCTGTACCTTAATGGTGAACCTGGAAAGGTTCCGTGCATAGTAAGTTGAAATTAAATTGTTTCTAGTGGTGGTATATACTAAGAAAGACCACATAACTTGTAAATAAATCTAAACAGCTTTATGAATTTTTCAGAAGGTATATGCAGTGTTTGACTGATAGATACAAATAAAGAATGTGTGTGTGTATATATATATATATATATATATAGTGAAGGAGACAGAAGGCAAAAAACTGTTCCTTATGGAAAAGGAAAGCAGGTTTCTTTGCACGTTCCCAGTTTTGCACTTACTTGATCTAATAATGAATGTAACAATTCTGCAAATTGCCTTGATGGTCTTCTAAAGTCTCTACCTAAAACCATGTGAAATGTTCTTGTAGTCTTCTGAGAGAGCGGATATTTTGCAAGTGATACAACTTGCTACTTAAGACATAGCCCAGGATGCACTCTTTGTCCAAATAACAGACAACAAGTAAAAACTAAGTTATTTTTCAATATGAAGTAGGGCAGGGCCAGATTGGGTTGTATAGATACTGGGTGTATGTATCAACTGGGAGACAAGCTGAAGAGCCTCAGGCATCACACCCAAGTGATAGATTTGTAATGAAAAGAGTGAACGCCAGGCACAAGTACAGCTCGCCAGCAGATTCCAAAGTCAGCAACAATATTCCAGGTTGGAGGAGGTGTTTGCTTTCCTTCTGGGTGGACATCAGGTGCCACAGTAATGTGCAACAGACATAGTACTTTCTTTTTCATCTGTTCCCTCCTTAATATGGATAGGAGACTCGCACTTTGAGAGACAGTAAATTTAAGTACAGCATCACACATAAAATATTTCTGCCTGTCAATTATGCACAATAGTGTGTTTGGCAGTTAACTGCTAAGCAACGTTGTGTGAAGGTACTCAGTGTGATTTACTATCAGTCTTGGACTAATTCTGTGATCTGGGAAGTTGGAAGCCCAAATGAGCTGTCCTCCATTTGTTAATTCATCTGTTACATTGTTTGTTTTATTGTATATTTGTGTATAAGGATTTGGAGATACCGAATTGTCTAATAATTCATTCAAAGTGTCTTGAGGTAGCTTTAATGTTGGTTCCAAGATTTATACTTGGCAAATGCTAAACACACAGCTATATAGTGCATTTATTTATCAACATTTTTGCTATCAAAAATTGCTGAACAACTTTCCTATTAGTTTGGTTCTATTTTACAATAATTATTAAACAAAAATCAAATGCCATGAGAGCAGTTCTGCTTCCTCTGTTAAATGCACTTTTGGCATTTCCTATCGCTCTGGCAAGTCCTGTCACCAGATAAACAGCTGCACAGAAAGAAAGGATTGCTGCAAACTATGAGGCACTCACAGATTATTCAGATATCATCTTGCACTGGCCTTAGGATGGCCTGTTACTTCCAGCCCTAAAAATAAACAACTATTAATCAGCTAATGGCAACATGAGTTGACCAGCACTTGTGGCTGCCTGGACCTCAATCTAACTGTACTCAAAAGCTTTTCTCATGTTTTCTATCACCTGGGATAAGAGGTAGTTTGCAGCCAAGCATTCCTTTGGGAGGACTGATGTGAATATAACAAAATGTTTGAAATAAGCTCAGTAACTTCTCTCAACACTGATCCACAGCTTCAAATGTGCAGAATCCAACAATAGCGGCTTTGCATCGACTCTCTCTGGAGAGTGAACTAATGGCTTAAGGTTTTCTCAGGGAAACTGAGTAACAAGCAAGGACCTCAGGAAGCACCATTCTCTGTCTGGGTTTAATCAGAAAGCATCGCTTCCAGCCACAATCTATGGAATAATTCTGTAATGCAAACACCCCCTTTTCAAAGGATAGCAACGCTCTTGCATTGTCTTCACTGATCAATACAAGTAGCACAACTTAAACAGAAGTAGCATAGCTTTAGTAATCTAGTCGTCAAAGTGCACATTGCAGGGTGGAAGGTATTGCTGCTTTGAACAGAAAGACATCAATGCACTTGTAGAGGTACAGTGAAACAATATTCTAACCTTGAGTCATAAAAGACAAATATGTAAATGCAACAGCTAATACAGAGTAGTAGATTATCTCCATCAGAAAAGAATTTATTACACTTCTTGGGGGGGAAAAAAAGTGTAGAAAGCTTTCTTATATTGTACATTCAGATTGAGATTTTTTGGTTGAGCTTCTTTTGCTTAGTTATGCCCATCATCCAGGGTGCCTGAAGTCACTTTGCCCTGTATTGACATGGTTAAGTGATTTCAAGCAAACTTGGACCTATCTGCAAATTACCAAGTAAGGTACCTGGAACACTGTCTGTTACCTCTTTTAGATAGATACTAGAACTGACTTCCCAGGCAGCTAAAATGCATTCATTTCCAAAATGCACACCCAAGTGATGACCACTAAAACCAGCAACAACTTTGGCCATAATTTCCAATTCTTGTCTAAAATGTTGGTGTGAGTACCGTGTTAATTTTCAGTACCTCAGCCCAGTCCTGCAGTGCAGGCATAAGGGGCACCTTATAGTCTCTGTTTACAGCACAAAACCTTACAGTCAGATGTGCAAAGCGTTCACCTGATTTTGAAAAAAGAAAAGTTTTGCATTAAGTACACACAGGCACTTTGAAAGATGAACATCTGGAATGCTATTAATAAACAACAAAATCATATGTTTCAATAGAAAGTAGGACATGAACCAACAAAACTTGAGAAATTCAAAGTTCACTCAAGGCTCTCATCTTACTGACAAGCTGCCTTGAGCCAGTATGTGTTTTCTTTCTCACTCACTGCATCAGTCTTCACTTAGAAAGCCTTGATCCTTGTAAATCAGTGTAACCTTAATGTTATTTAATCATAGCTTTCAAAAGTTAATTTCCATGAGAACTATATTTTTTAAAAACCCTAACTTGTCATTGAGGATTATAAAAATCCTTTATTTGCCTGGAGAACAGTACTCAGATCTCAATGAATAAGTGTAAGTGAATAATGTGTTTCGACAGTTTGTATATTAAAAATGTATTATGCAGCTAAAAGTTATATTGTATTTACAATATTTTAATGACAGTGACTTGCACAGATTCTGGTGCATCTAATAATATGCGTTTAAAAATTGTGCTGTGCAAAATTCTAAAATATTTTAAACTGTCTTTTATATCCACATAAATATCACTTGACTTCTTTCTGTTTCTCCAAATGCCGAAAGCAATTAAATCATATTATAAGCCTGATAAAATGCTGGTAATTGATTGATGCCTTAACAGCCTCATTGCAGAAATAAAAATACAACTAATATTAAATTAAAAAATATATATATCATTAAGATTTAGTTATATCCAAGAGAGGTGAGACTATAGAGACAGAGGCCCGATATTAGTTTTCATCCATCTTTTTTTCACCTGACAACTCCAACTTCCACGTCAACTGCATATATAATAACATCAATATCTGGCATTCATGGAAATGCCTACCTTTCTCAGCCCGAAAGAAATTCCCACTTTTGAGTCAAAACCTCCTTGGAAATGGGAGTCTCATACAATATTAATAGACTTTAATTTTTTTCCTTGTCTTCACTGGAAGTAAGTTTTCCCCCAACTACTGTGGTAACATCAAAGCTTAAAGCAGATTAGGTTTTACTTGCTTAATTTTACCTTAAGCAGCATAAACTGGATGCCTGGATCCTTAAGACATAATATGCTGCTAACTTCTCTGTTTGAGGCTTGATATAGTGCTTACTAGTTTCCTGTTATCTTTAAAAGTATGTCACCAGGACTTTTTAAACTTTGCCAGCAAATATATTTTTCTGTAGTTGCTAGTGGAGGAAGACAATATTAAGTAGCTTAAGGGTGTTGGGCCCCAAAATATTGTAGCCTTCTGAGTTACAGGTTCAGAATCAGATTTTTAAAGTAAAAAAAAAAATCATTCAGTTACTTGATTTTACTAAGTACTGGGTTTTTTTTTTTCTTTCTTTTGACCAGATTTGGTGAAGTCAAATAAATAAGGTGCTGTGTAATGCCTGGAAGGCATCTTTTGTTTAAATCAGCATGTGTGTGTGTCACTGGCTCACAAAAGTGTGTGGAGGATTGAAAAAGTGACGTGGATAATAAACCCCACAGTTATCTTTAAATTGCATTCAGAGTTTTTAAAAGGCACTGTCTTTATGCACAAGTGCTCTTATTTGAGTTTAAAACTCTATATAAATGAACAGTAGCAGAAATACTACCCTGCTATAAACTATTCTGAACTAGGCTTCTAGTAGCTGTTTAAATGGAAAAATTTCTTGCTAATCAAAGTCAGTTTCTGAGCAGTGGCTATTAAATGTTTGCCAAGATATATAGTGCTGTGTCATCAGCAGTAGTTAAGTGGTCTAGACGTAAGGAAGTTGGCTGGCTGATGCCAATTGACCTTACTTGAAAATGTGGTCGCAGTTGTTGCCTACTAGCCGGGCTCTGCCAATATCTAAATTCCCTCCACTGACACAAATGAGACTTCTACAAGTATGCTAAAATAAAGTTGTGAGTCTCTAAACAGTAAACTTATTAGATATTATCGGAGGTTTTAATTATTATATCTTCAGGGTTTATTAGTACTACATAACAACTGTGATTCTCAGGAACCATATTAAATTGTCTCAGAATTTAATAATTTATTTGTGAGTTTTTTGTCATTTCCTTTTCCCAGGAAATAAGTAGTGATGTGCAAGTGGTAATGCTCTAGTATTCTTGATGTTTAAAAAGAAAAACAGGGAAACAAAGTCAGATTTTTTGTGGACACTATTGATGATCTGAAGTTAAAAAGCGAGGGACCAGAATGTGGTCCTTCGAAGACACATTCATATGTCACCTTCAAAATTAAAACCACCATCCAGGTAGACTGTTATGCTTTTGTACAACATGAATACTCAGCTGGATCTGTTTGATAAAATATTTGCTTAAATACATGCACATTAGAAATAATAATTCATATGCCAGCATTTCATTATGAGAGTCTCTTGGAATTGAAATTATTTACATTATGCTGAGATGCATCTATAACAAATAGACTAAGAATAAATAAAGTGAACATTTACTTTAAAACAATTGCAAGATGTTTTACATTTCTGCTCAGTATCGAGCAGTGTGTTGAAAATGCATTTTTCATAAAACCACATGCAAGGCTTTTTGATGGTGAAAAAATCCACTCGTAACAGCCACATGTCTAGGCAAATCCTTAGAAGCCAGTACGGACCCCACACAGACATTCCAGAAGAAAAGACATAGTAGTTTCTCTTGAAGTGAAGTAGAATATGTGTGAGCCTACTAGGCCACTTTGATAAATAAATAAGAGTCTTTTTTCTTTTCTAGCACAAAACTGGTTCAACTGGAGGGCAAGTTAAACCCAGATTCAGATTTTACTTAGGTTTTTCTTTCTGTTTTCTTTCTTAAGTGATCCCTTGGCTTATATGATGATACAATTTGTTTTTTTTAAAAAAAAGAAACATTTGGCTTTGAGTTATTTGAATTTTACCTTCCTGGCTTTTCAGCATATCTTTGTTACACTCCTTTCCAAGAACAAAACCCAGTGTCCCATCATTATCTCTATACAAATCTATACTCCTCTAACTGAGGGTTGTGTTTCAAAATTGGTGTCATTGAACTAGTACAAAAGTTCCTCTGAACACTCTTAAATTAGAACAAAGCTGACTTTTTTAGAGTAGTAGGATCAGGCTTAGGTTTTATTTCAAGCACTGTTGAGCCTGTAACTATATTTAACAATACTCAAACTTATCTTTTATATTTATACTCAAACTTATATCCAGCATCTATCTCAAATCCTTTGGTTGATTCTTTGAATGACATCGTCTGCTACCTTTAGTATTTAAGACTAAATTTAGTCTTCTGTATCAAGCCTAAATTAGGCCTAAACTAATCCATGGGCTATTGGCACTCTGGCCCCACGCCGAAGTGCAGCTGGATTGGCTTTGACTACCTTGTAGTCACAACTTCTAATGTCAAAACTAGACAGTGACTAAACCAGGCTTTATATGATGGTAGCTACATGTTGATTTTTAAGTAAACTGATACAACCTGTGGACAATTTTCACTTGCTGTATTTATTGTATTCTGAAGGAAGCTTGCCTCTATATTTCCTGTTTATTCTATTTTTACTGCATGGAATCAACCGAATTTTAGTTACTTGGATTTCTTTTCAGCTTTAAAAAGAACCTCCATATAAAAGTAAAGTTCTAGAAGTAGTAGTTTCACTGGAATAGGTAAGGCTATAGTTCTGTATAACTTTTGAGCATTTTCCTTCACACCTAAGCTTTTCAGGAGAAGAATTAAAGATGGGAGGAAAAAATACAAGTTATGCACATTTTTAGGGATTTATACCATTTTTCTGAACAAAATCCATAAGAGTCCATAGTTTGTTACATTGTAAGCTCGATTTTTGTTTTGAGCTTAAACTTTCTCTTCCATATGAAATGGGATAACCTGGCCTATATTGCATACCATATCTATATAGTTTAAGAACCATTTGGTATTTCCGAAATTATTTTCTTCTCCTCAGTGCTACTAAATGAGTCCTCTTTCCACAGAAATACTGAGTAAGCATTCTGTCATTTTAGTTTATTCTCCCGTGTAAACCAGGCTTAGTCACTAACTTGTCGAATGTTCTGATTGAGGCAGAAATAAATTTGTAGCTTTATTTTGTAATTCACGGCACTGAATTTCATTCTTCATGGTGTCATATCTGTACTTTGGAAGGAGTCAAATTAAAAAAGATAGTTCTCATTTCTAGGCTACACTTCCCTACCTCATCCCCTTACACAAAAAGGTTAAGTGTCTTTTCAGATTAAGGCAGCAGTAATTAACCAGTGGCATTGTTTGTGATTTGCCAACTCTGGGCGTTAATGAGAGAGAAATTAGCACTTAGCAGCAGGAGTTCCTGATAGTCAGTGGCAAATGCTTAATGTGCCAACAAGTTAATTTTGGTCGTAACTACTGCACTTAAGTGTTTTTAAACAGAAGTATGGTATGTTTTTTTATGTGATCATACATATGGGCTATGTGATATAGAGCTATAACAGAAGGAATGACACCATATAGTAGTGCAACCTAGGCAGCAGAGGGCAAATAGTTTTGCTATAATAACATAGTCGAAAGCATGATTGATGGATGTTTTCATGCTAAAGATGTACTTGCTCCTGCAATTAACACTATGCAGATGTTCTTGTATATAATTTTTATCATCAGATTTGGCATTTCTGAACATAATTTTTAAGCACAAAATATTCCTGAAAAATTGTGCTTGAGCTGTGATGATTTGCTAGAAAGACGTAAATTAGCCTTTTGAGGAGTCTCGAAATATTAATTTTATTAAAAATTACGATTTCAAAAAAATAACAAATGACTTAAGCACAGTGCCCCATGTGTTTTTATGGTGGCCAGGGGATTCACACTGCCACACGGAGCAAAATGAGCCCCGCAAAACCTGGGCTGAGCAGCTGCTCATTAGCATCGAGATTCTACCTGGCACAAGCACTCGTAATGAGTAGGTACTTGTGTACATTTCTTAGCTTCTGCCTCGCATAAAGTCGCCCATTAGAAATGTAGGGTCTGCTCCCTATCATCTGGGCATTGTGGCTTTTAAAATAACTTTGGTTAGTAAATAAGTGTATCCCCACTCAATTACCCCTTTTATGTGTTTGGCTGATGTGGGAACAGATACGCAGTGTGTGAAATAGCAGGAGCAGGCCCGTCCTGTTTCTGCACTTGGCTGCCTGTCAGGGAGGCAGCAGCATCAGCCCTTGGCTTCACTCACCCTTTGCTCCTCGCTACTGCTGGGCCAGCTGGCCCCTGTGTTACGGGGAGGTCGTGCACTTCTTGACCCCACATGAACTTAAGCGAAGGAAAACGGAGAGAAGCCCTTAGAAACAACAGAGGCTGAAGTTGTTGACCAGCCAGAGAAAACGTAGGAATTGGGTGTAGGCAGCATCATGCTTCCTTATGAGCCACTTTTTGGTCTGTGCTTTATTCAATGCGAAACGTGTTTGAATACGTTGGCTAGTATAACTAGATTTGTCAGAGTTTTAACCTTTCCACTTTCAAATATCATTTTGCTGTTGCAAAAAGCACATTTGCAGCTATGCTGAGGGATAATTTATTTTGCCACTAAACTGCGGCCACTTCTAGGTTGAAGAGTAGTAGCCATAAACCGAAATGTTACAAGGCTATGCAGCAGTCTTGGGCACAAGACTACCGTGTCTAATAGAAACTGCAGGAGGAAGCCACAGGGGTTTCTTCTTCCTTTGATGCCTGTTCCATTACATAAGCACATCAAATAGAGTTTTCCCTCCGTTGTTGGAAAGAAACCACCCTAATGAAGCCAGTCTGGCACTACCCACAGGTCTAAGTGCTTGTATTGTCTGCTAAATGGACATTTAGGTTGCTGTGCATCCCCCCACCACATTTTTATTATAATTAAACATTAACAAAAATTACCTACCATATTGGTTGAGTCCTGAGCACGGTTCTGCATATAAACCATTACATGACATTTTATTGAACTTTTTCTTGTACAGACGGTATCTAACAGCTCATCCTGCACTGTTGTTTTTGGCAAGTTCACTACAGCATATAATAAATCAAGGAAAGAAAAAGCTTTTTGGCCTAATGTTGTACAGACTGCTGTAATGTTAGACTACAGAAAGCAGTTCTGTTTTTAGACATCCTTTTGCTAACCCAACATTCATAATTTATGATTTCACTGTAAAATTCCTGCAACACTACACCAAAAGTAGTGCTGCCCTTTAATTAAGTGCTCTCAGTAGGAAAAACGTGAAGCTGATGTGCAAAACATATCGCAGTACACAGTGATTGATAGTGATTACTTCTTTATGAACCCAGCCTGAAGGTCTGAACTTCCTGATGGGTAAAATAGTCCATGGGGCTACTTCCTGAGATTGCCTGGTGGGGATCAGACAGAGTTAGCAATATCTGAGGAATCCCTGAGGCACATTTCAGAGACATAGCAGCAGAAACTTTCTTTCTGACTTGTCGTTTACATTAATATTTACCTGAATAATAGCACATTGTAGAAATTATATTTTAAGGATTCATTGTTATCTTCATGGTATTATAATTTGCATGAACCTGGACTTGCATAAGCCCCTGTATTTTTAATCCGAAGCTGAGAAAGCAGAGTGCAGGGCAAGAGAGACTTCTGTATGTATCAGAATTACTAAATGTTATGTAATATTTAAGGCATAGGTCTTTTATTACTAATATGTGCAAAGTATTCAAAAGAAAAAGAAAACTTATGTGGATTTTTTGAGTCTCTAAATAGCATTTTTGTTGATGGAATCAGGTATTAATGACATATATCAATTCAACATTGATTAAAATTTAAAAACTAAACGGAGGTCTAATACCCGCTACAATTTTGCCATGAAATTAACAGATTTACTTGTTTTGGAATTGCAGAGGTGGGGAATTAAAGTTCACCTAGCACAGTCACGTAAGTTCATTTTCCTTTTTCCTTGATAGATTTGGCCCTGGATTAGTCATCTACTGGTATGGATTTATTGAAGAGCTGGACTGCCATCGTGAACGTGGTATCCTGCTAAAAGACTGCTTTCCTACTGACATTGTGACTCTGCGACACAGCATGGCTCAGTGCTGATGCTGGGAGGAAGAGGTAAATCCGGAAGCAATTTTACTTTCCTGCGGTGTAAACTAATGGCAGCATCTGCCCTGAACTTCAGCTGAACTCCTGCCGCCCGGCCTCACGCTACTGCCTCTTTACACAAACATATCAAGAGTTTCTGTTTTGCTTCAGACCTCTGTTGTGATCAGCCAAAAAAGACAGACACAACCCACTCATTATCAGCATTTCTGTCTCTGTCAAACAGCTAGTTTCTAGATACTCATAATCTTCCTTCCTTCCGGATGGCTTCTTCTAGCGTTCTAAACAAAAAATGCAGAGGCTGAAAGGTGCAACTTTCGGTTCTTACGCCTGTTACAGAGTCACCTTTAAACATAAGGAGCTTTTTTATGGTTTCGCTCACAAGTTTATTCAATGCTAGTGATTCGACTGAAACACCTACATTGATGTGGAAAATTAGTAGAGACTGTTATTCTGGGGCTTAAAACAATATAATGCGTAGCTCATAAAGCCCAAGTGGTAAGACAGGATCATGTAAGTTCTGACTGTTACAGTAAATAGCTAGATTTTGAGAGAATAATTGGTATATGTGTTTCATCACTCTCTGATTGCTAAAGTCAACAATGGAATCCCAAGTTAACAGCTAAAAATAATCTTAAGTTAGGGGACCTTTTTCGGGGGGTGGGAAAGTGAAGAGCAAGGATTTATGTATATAAGCCTGTGAAGTTTGGGGGTAGTTTTGTGAGTTTTTCAAAAAGTAGTTTAATGACTCAAAAATAACTTGTGTTTCGTCTTTACCTCCCCACTCCCTGGGGAATCTATACCTAGGAATTTTTCTGTTGACTGGCTTTAAGGAAGGAATCTGTCTTGACCCCTGTAGGTACTGTAACATGCAATTTTCTGGCATACTGAAGTCCGAAAGAACGATGTGTGTGAGCTCTCTATGTGGGTTACTTCTGAAGAAGATTACCATCCTAGTGCTCAAGAAGGGGAGTTAAAAAAAAAAAGATAAAACAGTGCTACATACTGGATCAGTTCCACAGGACAAATAAAGCACACAAATGGGCATAAGTTTCCTGTGTACTTACGTATTCTTGTCAGAGCATTGTTTTTCGCTTATTGGAACCCCTGAGATCAGAGGTATGTTGAGGTGGGTGTTCATCCTCCTTGAAGTTTTGAGGAGTTCAATCTCATTCTACTTCCATCCTCATCGCCACTCGGGGCAGTACTGGTCCTCAGGTTTGTGCTCTCGATTAGAAGTTTCTTTATGATAGCAGTTCATTGGGCTTGACACTCATTAATACTCTTTTCTTTGCTAACTGGCTTTTGGGAGAGAACAAAATATTTTTAAAAGTGAATGAGAGTTTTGCGTGTATGCTCACCATGTTCAGATTTTCAGAGAGGTTAAGCAGAGGTACAGATTCTGTTGTAGAATTAAAGGTGTGGTAACAGTCTCCCTAAAGCACAAGTTGATAACCTCTTCCATAAGGAAAGGGTCTTTAAAACATCACGGTGCATATTCATGATCTTTTTTTAGCTGAGGTGGTACTTCGTGTGCCCGTATGGTTTCAAAAATCACATGCAGACATTTTACACTCTTGCCTTGAGTTAAAAGAAAGGGTATTAATCCTATTCCCTTTTTCAGCTATGGTTTTCAGATGTATACAGAGTGTTTTTATTTAGAATTTTTAGTCCTGGCTTTAACAATTTATTTTAAGCTTCAGCCAGGAGTTTGTCATTCTGACTAATCTTTAAATTTTCAGGAAAAAATATTTTTAGTCATCCTGGTACTCTGTCCCTCCCTGCAAAGGTAAGCTAGTATAGCTCCACTACGGTGAGTTATTGCTGCACAGAGATTATTTTCTTGGGTTTGAGTGTGTTACAATGGAAAGATTTATTTAAAAAAAAAAATATTCAAATACCTGTAACTCATTCATGTTCATGTTATTGTGCTTAGTTTATTTTACCTGACGAGCTTTAAGGATCTGTCCATTAAGATACACAGAAGCAATCTGTGAAGTGTACCTGCCCGATGCTACACAGAAGCTGCGTTTAGGATGTTGCTGCCCCTGGGAATTTTAACTGTGGTTTAGGTTAGGGGAATGTGTAAAATCAAGAAGAAAATAAAAAAATAAGAAATAACTGTATGTTATTCTAGTACAAAATTCAGAAGTAATGGTTGTCTGAGTGAAATAGGTTTTAAGGGCAAACTGAATTTGTTTTAGCTAGCGCATATGCTTTCTGTTGTATGAAATCATTTAAATCAGCTTTTACATGATGCACTAATGCTGCTTTTTCTTTTTGAATAAATTAAATTTATCTGCACAGATGTTGAAAATTCTGCTCAATCTCCATCAAAGCTTTGCTTTATTTGTTTTTACATTAAACAAATTTATGTGGGGACACACAGATAAATCAGGTTAGGTTTGTATTTGTTTATTTATTCCTCTACCTAATGCTGTGACATAACAGGTTGGAAAGCAGTACAGCTGTCTTTAATCAAAGCTTTGACCTCATCTTTATGTATTGGCCCCTTTAAGAATCTTTGTGTTAGGACAAAATAAGCCACAAAAGTGTACATACTATACTAATTTCATTGCATGTGATTGAAAAAGCTTTGCCACTATGAAAATTACAGTGTCACTATTTTAAATATCGAAAGCAGAACATTAAAAAAAATAAGACTTTGTTATTCCTACTTACATCTTGCAAAAACCTCTCATTTTTGTATTGTCTCTTTTTGTCATATGTAAACATCAACTTTACTATTAAAGAGATGAGACTACTGTTTGTTTGTTGGTTGGTTGTTGTTTGATTTGTTTTTTTAAAAAACAATGCTGCAGTTATTAGAACCTTAACATTAAAGCCAAATCCAGTTCTATGGAGTATTCTGTAGGAGTGTGCTAATGAATTATGCCAAGCCAGAAAACAGAAGTGTGCATAAAACTGAATGATGTTCTCACTGGCGTATATAAACTTGCCAAGCATCTGCTCTTACAAGCACTGTAATAAGGCCTGTTCTGAGCTTTAGAAATTCATGTAATTTTGTTGAACAGGGAAGTAAAACTTCCTCGTATAGGAGGAACAGCACAGTCGTGGGTCACACTCTAGTACCAAAAAAGAAAAAACTTTACCATTCCAGTATTCTGGGGACTCATTATTGCTGTGACTTTAATAATCTTCCCCTAAAGCTAGCTCAGAGTAGAATAAAATTTCTGCTCTAAAGCTGAAGAAAAAGGACCAAATGTCTTACTGTGCTTACCTCGTTACTATTTTATCACATTAGTATAATAGTACTCATAAATCATGAAGGATTTTCATCCTATTTTGTTATATTCATTCATTCAAAAAGTCATTCCTTCCTGGTACTTTCGGATTTCTCTACCATATAGACTACTACAGCTCTTTCCATTTGCCTTTATGTCCTCCCCTTTTAATTTTTTTAACAATGTCTCATTTATTTATTCAGTATTCTCCCATTTGACCTTGTTTCCCCTCTGAAAATTCTGTCCTGTGTTTTCTGCTGCCTGCTTCTGTTTCCAGTGCTACATCTGAAGAGTGCTGTGTCCAGTTCTGTATGCATTTGGACTGTCCCACCATCTCAAGCAGTTTTGCTCTTACTCTAATTTAAATAGGAGGTTCAGGTACCAGGCAGACTGTCCTCAAATTTCCACACTGCCTTGTAACGTTTAAGCGTTGTGGTGCTCTCCTTCATTCTCTTGGTTTGAAACACAGGTCATTTCTGCAGGCTGGAAATGTTGACACAGCAGAGCTCTTGCACAGCGTAGTCACTCCTGTAGTTGTACAAAGGACTAAGAGTGCATCTGTGCTACTAGGCAAGAGGCATTGCCAGTATTAGGAATTTAGCTGTTGCAGCCATCTCTTTCATTAAGGACACTTACTGCCTGCAAGTTCATGCCTTGCGTGCGCTGCACTTCTGCAAGGTCTGTTGAAGTCAAAGGTTTAGCCTTCTTCCTGTGCCAAAACCTGCATGGCGTGACTTGGAAGGGAAGAGATGGCTATAGCTCCCCATTTTCAAACCACAATCATTCTGGCAAAAGCTGCATCCTACAGGTTGTTATTATTTATCAGAGTTAATTACAACTCCGCATGGGTGAACAAAAGGTATGCAAAAATGCACTGGATTCTTCCTTTACTTCAGCGGAAGTAGTCTCGCTATTTAGACAGGTTCTGAAGGGAGCTTCTGCAGTTAGGTGATGAATACTGAGCAAGAATAACAGTTGTTCAAAACATGCATTTGTTATTTTAGAGAATGAGATTATAAATATGTTAAGACAAATTCTACTCAAGTATTAATTTAACATTATGGAACAAAAAAAAAAAAAAAAAAAAAATTCCTCCTATCATGTTATTCTAAGTCACGAAGGGCCATTTGTTGTGGATTTGCAGGTTATTCATAAATAACCATTTTATTACGTCGACAAAAGAAGAAACCTCAAGGGCTTGCTCTTTACAGTGGTGTGATAGGAACCTGAAGTGTGCCTGCTGAAAAATGAACTAGCTAACAATGGAAGCTTGGCAGCAACTTCACCATTTATAGAAAAAACGTCTATCTAGTACGATCTGTATAAAATAGACCTCACTTAGGTTAGGGAAAGGTCACAAGTTACACAAAGTTTGGATAGTCTAAATGCGTTACTCAAAACTAACTCTCCTGTGTATAGTAAATATTATTTGAACCTGTATTATTAAGAACATGCCAGGATTCAAAAGATTAAATAAGGAAGATGTAATTATGAACTAAATAATAAACAGAGCAGTTTTAGTTCCCCTTGTGTTTTTCACTTTCCTGCTATTGTTTCATATACGGCTGTTATACAAAGAGCAGCTTAGGTCAGCTACTATAAATTATGGGTTTTGTACAATGGTAATCTACCAAAATTATTTCTGAGCTGGATCAAAGAGCTTCAAAAGACTTTTTGAAAACTTTTCCACATAATAAGAAGACTTCATTTTTATGCCCTATTTTTATAAGAATTTATTGATTTAGAGGTGCATCTTACAGTATTCAGCTGCTTGTGTTAATATTATGTTACTGGAACACAGAAGATTAGCATAATTTATTTGCAGCCTCAAGTAAGTGTAAAATGTTTATATTAAAAAAAAACCCTCTTTTTAATATGTTACCTGGTACATTTTTCAGGCTAGGTTTTTAAGGTGATCTAAGTGAAAAGATTTTTGGTGGTTTTTTTAAGAAAACCAGCAAGATTTCAAGTGAAATTTTATCTTTCTTCCCGTTACAAACATACAAACCATTTTCTCACTGATCACCATCATTCACCATAATGGCAATAATTCTGCTCAGTAGGTTTTAGCTGGCATTGTGTCCCTCTGTAAGATGTTCTCCTGCCCTCGCTCCTGGACAGGCTTTCGCCTCATCTGAACAACCCAGTGTCATCTGCACAGATCCATAGATGTGGCACCACGATGTCAAAACAAAATGAAATGTCGATGCAAGTGCACGGAGACAAAGTAACGGTATTGAAACCATGTCAGTGCACATCTACAGAGACCACGTTACTCTGTCAGGGTGATTTTAGGAAGATCACTTTGAAATGTTAAAATGAAATGAAACTAAGTCAATTAGGTAATAACAATTGAGGTTCAGGGATTAATTGAGGGCCTAAGGTGAAGCCAGTGACCATTAACCCCAGCTAGTTATTAATTCTCAGAGAAATATCCTTGGCTAAGGTTATTCTCATTATTAGAGAGTTTGAAGGTTTTTTCCCTGTATTGTGTAAATACTTTTTACTGTTGCCTCTAACAGTAGTACAACAAAGTGCAGTGTTGAAGGGCAGTGTAAGGCATATCAGTGCCAATTTAAAAGTGAATCCCCCTAATACCAGGCAAACACTTTTTTTTTAATAGACATTTAACAGATTTGTCTTGATGTCAAGCTGTCTGTAAGCAGTCAGATTTACTATAATCTATTTACCTGTGAGAACTCACCGAACTAAAATAACACAAACACAGAGAAGTGTTCATTCACACAGCAACTACTATTTGCATGGCCCAAACATTTATCATTAATGTAAAGCAAACATATTAAATGGTCAAACTATAACAATATCAAATAATTATTTTTGAAAATGCCTAAAAAAGCATCTCTTTATGTAAATTCATGTTTCCAAAGTATATGACTGTACCATTAAGACACAAACGTGCAATAAATATCATTTAATGATTTCAGTCAGAGATTCCTGCCAAGATTGATGCTGCTTTGATCCAATGTGCTATACAAATACATACTAAGTCGTCCTGGGTCTCTGTCCTAAAGAGAGATGACATAGGAGACTAGGTCAAAATAATACAATTGGGTTTATTTATTTATTTATTTATATAAATACATGTACATTTACATATAAATACATACATAAAATATACACATATAATTATTTTTGCTATTAATAAATACCAGCTACCCTTTCTATTTATAGAAGTTCCTGTTACTTGTTTGCTCTTTATAGGTGTATTGGTAAAGGTCTTCAGGAAAGGGCACTAACTCGACACTTATCACTGTCGTATAGGATGTTTTCCCATATTTAAGTGTTGATGAAAGCACAGAGACATTTCTGCAAACTGACAAGTGACAGTGATGCTGAGAGAGCGTGACACAGAGGAGGGGGTGAGCTGCACCTGGAGGCAGCCAGGCCCGGCTCTGCTGAGCGCCAGCAGGTTTTAGAACTTGAACTGGATATTTCAAGGCTTCCGTCTCCAACGTGACACTGCACAGACGTGGTCTCACCTCACAAAGTGCCTCGGGTGCTAAGACCATCTCTGAAAGCACTTTGAAAATCCCAGTAGAAGAGTACTGTGGAAATGCAAGCTTTACTACCAGAAAACATTTTCCATTTCAAATGGATATATTTGATTTTTTTTTCCATAATGAGCATTCACACCACACTTGGTTTTGTGTTCTGTCTCAGCATGATAGCTCCAGAATGAGTGGAAAAACATAAAAATTAGTTTAATCAGTTTGTTTCCATACATACTCTAAGCAGCCTTATTTCAATGTGTTTGGCATTGCATTACATACAAATTATGAAATATGTTTTAAAAAATGATCAGGCTACGTATCATGAAAAAGAAGTGTAGGTGCAATTTGATCTCAAGACATATAGTTTCATCCTTTTTCTGAGGCAAGAATGTCTATACAGATCAGCTTAAATGTCTGTCTAATCTAATCTTAAAAAAACTCCAGCAATGAAGATGCTTAAAGGGATTATGGGAATTCATTCCACTACCCATCTTTTTTAGTTAGAAAGATTTTCCAATGTCTTACCTAAATCTTTTTTTGCTATAATAAGCCTGTTACATCTCATCCAATTATAAGTGAATATGGATAGTAAATCTGGTGGCTGCCTTCTTTTTCTGACCTTTTCCATATCTGAATATTGTTTTCTCAACTAAACACCACAAACTCTTCCAGCATTTTTGTAGAAAGTTTTGAATTTTATGATCGTATTTGTTACTTCACACTTGTCTCTTCCAGTGTGCCTATGTTATTTTGTTCTAGTTTTAGAAACACACAGTATCTTATGTCCAAGATCATTGCAAATACATTTGCTCAATGGCAAGTTGGTGGCTTCTGTTTAGCCTGGGGCCATTTATAATGCCCATATCCAGATTAATCCCAAATTCATTTTTTCATCCTATTATTCTTTTCTTTCTTGCACATACTAGTTGCTAGTGCATTTTTAGAGTTTTAACTTGCTGACTTCAAACTACTTCTGTGATCTGTTGAGTTTAGTTTGAATTCTAATATCACCCTTTGGAAATACTTAAATACTTTATGTGATTCACCAAGTTTTGTACATGTTTCAAGTCTCTAACACGGATGAGTGTGGTGGTTAGCTGTCACCAGTAAAATATAACACTGATGGGATATATCCATCATTGAATATTCTCATAAAACTAACACCAGTCTTCATAGTCAGACATGTGGCTTACAGCTCAGTTGGTGAAATAAACATTTACTTAAACAAAACACATATTAAGAAAGAGTCTGCTAAATGGAGCATGCAGAAGCAGGTTCTTTTGCTTAGGTGTACATTTGCCATGAAGGTCCAAACTCTCAGTTCCCAGAGTTGGGTTGATTATCTCAACAATTCTGTTATCACTAGCCCAATTACTCAGCTGTACTGATGAGCTCACACTGGCTTTCCAAAACGTCAGAGGCTCCAGTCAAAACAAGTTTTTCTGTGCCTTCATTTCACCCCAGCATTTCTGTAAGGTTTGCTGTAGGCAACCAGAGAGGCTAAAATTTGTATGAGCTGTTTGTGCTTCAGCAACCCACAGCCCCTGGAAACCCAGCAACAGTTTCTGGCGTGATAGCAGATGTGTCATAGGAATGCGAGATAGTAAGTGTCACAGATTTACTATGTTGTGCTTGGCTTGAGACAATCCTGTCCATTAATGCTGTGCGTGACTGGTTTATGCTTCTTGACCAGAGATAACTTGCTCAAAGCTAATACTAACTACAGACTAAGAAGAAAGCCAACTATCCAACATTTGAGCAACAGTGGGGATTTTTAAATATGTCCCAGATGAGATACCACTTAGCTGGAAAAGTAACATTGAAGAGTCTGTTTAGAGGGAAGACATCACTTCTTGTAGCTAGCCTTTAGTGTGTAATTTGCAGTTCCCCCCCCCTTCCCATTCTGCAAGCTGCACACCTCCTCCCTTCATTCTTCAGTTACTCAGGTACAAGAACATAACACGAGTAAGAGCCCTGTCATGAAGATTCAGAAAGCAGATTTCGTTGGATTTTTCTCGTACTTCCTCGTCTCGGTCCCAGATGTGCAAGGGGCTGTGAGTCTGCTGCTGGTTTCTGCGTCACTAGGTTAGATCAGACAGGGATCTGCTGGCATCTGTGTTCAGCAGTGTCATGCTGACGGCTGAGCATTTACCCTGTAATTCTTGCATACAGACTGCACTTTGTTCAGCCTTATTGCTCTTCTGCTGAGGTCTCATCTAATTTACAATGTAGGTTTTCCAAAGTAGGGAAGGTAAGAAGGTCTCATCCCTACTTTCTGGGACATGCTCTTTAAAACTTTTAGTGACTTTTACTAATCAGGACACAGGATGTCCATTTTGCAGCTGCATGTGCTGTGGCACAAGGATGGCAAGTGCCAGGACAGTAAGCATCAAGTAGAAAAACAAGTTCTTGTGCTGAAACAGTGAGTTCAGAATTGCTTCACATTTCCCAGTGCTCTTTCACTAATAAAACTGCTTCTTGCTTGCTCTGTAGGCCTTTTTCCCTCAATTTTTTTTCATGTGTTAATAACACACTTCAGGTCTAATTCTGTTTTCCTGAAAAAAAAGTCTGTTATACTATGCTTCTTGTTACCTGTCCTACATTCTTCCCAACTACACTGTTTATTTCTGTCCATCTCCTCTTTCAAAATCACGTACCTAATCCAAAGCTCTGCTTGCTTCATGAAGAGAAACAAAAGCTTCTGTCTCTCATGTGCCAAAGTTGTTCTTGTAGCTTAGTGACTGCTTCTGAAGAGAGCCAACCTGCAACCTCCTGAAGGACAACAGATGGAAACCTCCCTGCCACCAGAGACTGAGATGGCAGCGGCACTTTGCCCAGTCCTGGTTTGCAAGACCCTCTCAAGAAGCCGCCACATTGCTGGGTCAGCATACGGGTGTCCTGCTACTCAGAGAGGGAAACAAGGTTTCTTCTGCTGTGTTGCATTCAGTAAAAGGTGTTGTCTTTTAAATCAAAACATCATTTTAAATCAACATCATTCTCCCAGCATACTCTGCTAATTGTATCTAGAATACTTGCTTTTTATGTTTGTTTCCAGTTTCACTAGTGCAGTTTTCCATTATTCTTTCCTTTATGCAGTTTTCAGTGTTTTCTCTCATCTGATTCACTTTGTTAAATCTCTCCTGTTCTCTAGGATTAAAAAAAAAAAATAAAAAAAAAAAAATAAAATGAAAGGTGTTCTTAGAGGCATAGTAGCCAGCATGTTTACAACAGTGACACCTTAAAACTCGAACATACTCAAGTTGTCTTTTTAACTATGTTAGCCAGTCAAAGGCATTACTGTGCTTCCCACTGATCCACTTACAATGTTAAAAACAGGACTTCCTCTGTCTATTTAGCCCTTGGATGGCAAGCCCGTAAGTGATGGCTTCCTGGTTTTATAAATACTAACAGCTAAACAGCAAGGCATTTTCTGATTTCTTTCCCTCATATTTCCTTCAAAGATATCAAAAAGTATTTTCCTGAATTCTTTGGCGAGGCGTATTTGATGTGAATCAGGAGCAGAAGAAAACAAAGGAAAGGGCCCATCCTAAGGATGAAATCCCAGGTTTGGATCCAAGCCTTGACAGTCCAGTGACAGAAGAACCAAACTATAACTATTTCAATAGATCTAGTTGGTTTTAGCATCTGACTCTACAGCATTGAATCAGCAATAGGATTAGTACTGACCTTAGCAGAACAAGGAGCTCACCACACTGGCTTAGGGTCTGAAAACAGTTTTACGACTTGTTCCCATCATCCACAGTTTTACTCTGATTTCTCACCATCTCTCCTTGCTGCAGTGTTTTCTCTCAGCTCCACGGGTCCAGATTGAGAGGCAGCTTGTGAGACTCATATGCTTCGCTAGATGCATCCCGTTTGCCAATGTGCTAAAAATGGAGATATTTTTAAATAATTGTTTCATTGTCTAGTTTGTTTAATCTTTCTGCATTGTTCTCACTTTGGAAAGTTCCATTCACCCATGTGACTGGAATAATATCTTTGTCAGAAACTCCTTTGATTCTTTATCTGCTCAAGTTGTGGAGCCAGGTCTTCTCCTGTGCCGTAAATCAGCATTCCTTCAGCAACTTAAAAAACATTTACCAATTTGCCGATTTACAATTATCAAAGTTCTGGTGATACAACATAAAAGACAGTGCTTGGAGAAGGAAAACAGAGCTCATAGATTTCTCTTCTTTTTTTATAGCCCCTGCCAAAAATACCGTGATATAGATACTGCAATAATATTGGCAAGTTTTAAATGTATCTGAGTTGCACAAAGTATGCTGTATGCTGTATGGCAGATGAGCATGCTGAAGGTACACAGGCTTGTCATCAAATAAGAGATATCTTTAAGCTGATAAAATTACCTCTGTGTGCCATTGTTCATTTAGTGAAAGTGAAGCATAAAGTACTATTTGAACTCAGTTAAACAAACAAACAAACACCCACAGCAGAGATGTAAGTGATTTGTTCCAGAATTCTTCACTGGCTGATATACAGCATATTGTAACTTTTTTTTTTTTTTTTCATGTTTTAAAAGATGTGTCTTGAGTCACTGAACCAGCTCAAAACATAAATCTCATCAGATCACAAAAATGCTAAACTATTTTCAACTAAGTGGATGAGTGCTGATGCTGGACTGCGTGTGAGACACAGACCAGCCATTCTTCCATATTTCTATCCATATGAAAGCTAAACAAGATGCATCTCCGTGGTCTAAAGTACAGCTGACCTGAACCAAGGAGCAAAGGGAAATGCAGCTGTCCTGTAATGCACTTTATCAACCCTTCTCCATATTTCACTCTTCCTTATAATGAACTAACCACTTAGAGTTTATAAAATGGAGGTTAGGACAAACATTTCAACCTAGCGCTGAATACAGCTGTAATAAAATAGCAATACAGCGATGGTTTACTTCCCTTGTGCCCTAACTGTCAGCTGTGCCACTGAGGGATTTTAAGAGTGCTTGTTTTGGATTTTTTTTTTTTTTTTGCTTTGCTATGCTGTTATTTGTTGAAGGTCGTGAATCCTCTTAATTTCACAATTATAGCAAAGGCAAGAAAAAAGGGAAAAAAATTATAGTACTTCAAGCAGGAAAACAAAAAATGCCAGGAACACCAGGAGGCCAAGACAGTCACAGGCAGAAGCCTCATTAATTTAATCAGAAAGTCTGTTCACATGATACCTCCGGATTCAAGAGACTGTCAGTGATTGCACAGTATAAATACAATGGAGCTGCAAGTTGCAGTTAATACCAAAGGTGGCCAGGAGGGCTTCTACTTCTAGCTTAATGTGTAAAATGGGAAGATGAGAATTGGCCTATCAGAACCTGTAGTGAACTGTCTATTACATAGGACTTATCTACTTGTGAAATTAGCAGATTTGTCACAGAAATAGTTCAGGCAGAATTAATTCAGAAATTTCTGAACTGCAAGATGAGATTTCTCTTTAAAGGACCTGGTATATCTTTGGCTAATCAGGTGGCAAGACAAAAAAGCCCAGCAAGCAGACAAATAAAGGAAAAAAAAAAATCATACAGATAATGCTCTCCTCAAGCTTCAGATTAAATGGAGAGAGGAGAAAGCTGGGATATATATGGTGAATTTATGCTAAACTCTGTTACTTGGAGAAGTAAAGCTCAAGTCTTAAGGAATGCAACTGAAGCTCCATGGATGCAAAAGGCTTTCCTGGCTGTACCATCAGGAGGACGTCACTGGCATATTCCAAAGCTCCTGTATGATGCCCTGCTTCAGCTACTGCTGTTGTCAATGCAGGGACGCAGGCGTTGGCCCTAACAGCAGTTCCATCTGGGACAATCTTCTGAAAACTTTCATTAAAAGTTATTGCTTGAAGTACAAAAACATTTTGTGTGAAACGAGGTGTCTAGTTACCTCATCTGAGACTCAGGGACAATTTAGTTGTGCAGAGTAGTCTGAGAGAAAACAACTTCCATCATGAAGACGTGTACCAAGCTAGAAACGCTGTACCAATGCCTGCCCTGGACAGCTCGCCTGCTGGAGTTGTGAGTGAAAGAATTAATAATAGTGGGGTGCTCCGTGTGCACATCTTTATATGTTGTACACTTGGGAAGGTGTTTAACTTTGAAGCTTACTGGAGCAGAGGGACCATGGTAACAAGGCAGGAAGGGATCACAGCAAACAAAAGCAGCCCAGTATGATTCTAAAAATAGTCCTGTTACAGCAATAACTAAAAACTCAGATTAGATACCCGTCTCTGACTTCAAAATAGACTTGAATTCTTCCACATATACAAATCTCATGCTGAGAAGTCTCAATGGATGTCAACATTTTTTCTACTAGTATTGTCTGAGGGTTGGTGAACTGTTATTGTTATATTCTTCTGAGACAACTAGTGTAACAGTACTTGCAAGATGTTAGTTTTCCCACTGCTCCTCTGACACAGGTAAACTGAGGCATTCAAATTAAGTTTATTGCCAAAGACTGCACCAGAGTAAACCACAATGGACTGTACCTCAGTTTTTAAGTCCCATGTATAGTGGTGCTCCTGTACTCCCATGTTTTTTTTTTTTTGGTTTAACATTTGTTTGGGGTTGGGTTTCTTTGTTTGGTTGTTTCCCACATAATATTCAAAGGCCATCTTATGCTGCACAAAACAGAATATTTGCAGTGTACTTTTGTTCTTGTTGTGTACTCAGACTAAATTTACTCCAAAGCAAGGCAAAGTGAGGTTGCTATATACTGAATCTGAAGAGGACTTTGCAAATAAGTCAGCACACACATTTGTATTTTCAATTGCCCCATGAAATTCAGTACTGTCAACAGCAGAAAATAGCAACTTAAATGTTTTAGGCATATCTCAGCTCTAAAAAGCCTTATACATAGCTCTTAGATGTAATTTAGCCTTACCACTGATGTTCAGGGGAGGATATTAACCACTTAATTTAGAAAGACAGGGTCTGCAGTTTCTAAGCACTGTGTGACAATCCGTATACTACAACCTGCAAGAGATACCTTATTGTCATATCTTCCAAGAAATTAATAGAGAAGTCAGGAGTGGGATTTTTCTAGTGCAGTCAATGCTAGCTTAACTCCTTGCCTCTAGATACCACTTACCAATTATTTCACAGGAATCTAAGTTAAGCCAATTGCCAAATGCTCTTGAAAATCCCTGTCCACCTTTATAAGATACTTCAATTTGAAATGAAATGCAGCTGTATTTTTCGTCTGAGACTATAGACAATTACATGGGTGCTCTCAAAGTAAAAGAACTGAGTTGTATATTTTATTTGTTCAGGTATAAAGCTGACTTTTTTTCATTTTTTTCTTTTTTTTTTTTTTTCATACAGACTATTATTTAGCAGGAGATATAGTAGGTAGTAAGGCGAAATCCCAGTGGGATGTTTACTGTTAGCAGAGCATTTGGAGTGGTCCCCAACATTAAGAGCTTCAGTCAGTGATGCATACTGGAACATAAGCAGGTTTCGCCAACTCTGCCAAGCTAAGAAGTCCGTAGTATGAAGTGCTGTTGCGTTCACACAGGCACCAAGCATGTACTGCAGCCACATGTTGTGCAGCTTAACTGTTCCACAGAAAGAAATTTCAAATCCTTTTTTAGGGACCTCAGCTCCCTGGGTGTTCACTGAAGGACCTATTGACCTCAGAAGGTGCATTTGAAGGCACCTCTGGTCTGAACAGCCACCTGAAGGTCAACACACCTACTGCAGCAGGAGCAATCTGGGGAGAACTATGTGCAAATTCTTTTCTTCACCTGAAGCAGGAGTCTTGGTTAAGGACGTAGCAGTGTCTCCACCGACGTACTATCCAAAGCCTTAAATTTAAGTGCCTACAAATGCTTTCCTGATAAATAGATGTAGAGAATTCTTCTGAAGTACCAAAGACAGAGAGCCCTCTCTCAATACACTTTCATGGAAAGGCAAGCAGTTACAACACCTTCTTGAGATCAGAATGCCACAAGTGGGAGTCCAAGGCTGTGATCACAATTAACAGTCTCCACTCTCATCTGTCACAGTCATTCTGATGCAGAAAGAACTCAAGCTTCATGGGCCAGAAAGTGGGAACAAGAATGAGCATCACAGTACTATTTCAGATATGTCTTCAGTCAATCTAAATCTATCCTTCATACAAGGAGACAACAAAATACATATTAATGCACTTATAAAAATGCAATTGTATAAGAAGAGAGGGGACAGCAGCTCACTCTTCTCCCATATGTGTTCTATAAAGAAAAATTGCTATCACTGCATTTCGAGATTGATTGACTCACCATATGTAGGTTTGCTTTTAGATTAACATATAGTTGAAACACCACAGAGAAGTTTCCCTAACTGCTCGATCCTAGCCAGCAAAAAAGCCTGAACAAGGTGACAAAGTGATAGTGGTACAACCAAGGTGCTCCAGTACACAGGGAGCAGCAGAACTTCAGGCTTGTGGGGAATTCTGGGGTCAAAAGCTGAGGTCTTGTTTGCCCCAGACAACTGGGAAATGAGCTGCTGCAACCAGGATCTGCAGGAAGGGTGTTCCGAGTTTAGGCATCTAAATTAATTCTCTTTGGATTTGACCTTTTAAGATTAGAATAGTAGAGAGCCAAGAGAAATGCTAACAGAAGAGAAGACAAATAGACTGACTTTTCATCTCACTAGCAATATAGAGAAGCCTTTTTTCACATGCTCAGCTACCTAATGTTTCTGAAACAGATGTTTCTGTAACCAGTGTATATTTTTTACATTATGAAAATTAAGTGGAAAGACTCAATAGAGAGTTTAAGGGATCAAATCATCTATCTTCCCCTAACTCTCAACAGGACATACATTTTCTATAGGCTTCTTCAGTGGCCCAACACAGCTAAACTGGTTTATAAACCTTACTCTGGAGAAGCTTAGCACAAAAGTAGCATCAAAGAAAGGATGAAAGAGAAATTTAAAATGTTCTTGACATCAGTTTTGAATTTTCACCAGCTGAAGACGGACTTTCATGTTCATGTTTACTTCAGTCTTCTGGCCCTGCCTTTTTAGTTGATGCCCAATATACACAATTATACACTTCCAAGTTCCCCCCCTTCTGGGATGTTAACTTTTAAACCCAAGATTTCTCTGTCATTCCTTGCCAGATATTTCTGTGTTCAAACCGTGAGGTAAATAACCTAGTGATCTGGGGTAACCCAAGTTCATAAAGTAAGTTCATCCAGAAAGTGCCAAGCACTCCAAAAAATGAAGCTAGTGAAGGTATCTAGGTATTCAGAAATGGGGAATCCCAAGTTTTGCATCGAGTAGCTCTCCATGAGAGCCACTGGGGCCAGAAGTATCCATTTACAGAGCAGCACATTTCCTTCAGTATTCAAAGGATTCCAAGTCTCAGCTCCTACTGTTCTGTGCATTTGTTTGCAGTCTTTCAAGTTTTCTAGCTGCCATACAGTGAGATGCAGTCAGCTGCAAATTCTATATGTTGCTGAATGCCCCCAATTCCCCAATTTATTGCCATAGCTCATTACACGAGCAGGCCTTACTGGTTTAGCAGGCAGACATTAGGACCACAGTGGATCTTATGTGGCATTTTCTGAGTACACCAGAAGGCTGAACAGAAGAATTCACCAAGACACAAACAATTCTTGTGTGATATTACAGGATTAGCAGGAAGAAAACATTCACTGTGGAAGAAAAAAAAAAAAAAAAGAGAAAAAGAGAAAAAGAAAGAAAAAAAACCCCAGGAAACTGTAAGCTTCTTGAAAACACTCTCCTCCTTCTTCTGTGGTTTGAGAAGTGAAGTCTAGCACAGCAAAACAAAAATCAGACCTACTTTTAGTCTGTGAACAGCTCTCTTGATGAAATCTGTCATGTTTCTGGCTTCTTTTGTTCCTTGTGAAAAGAGCAAAAATGTTATTTTTCATAAAGAATTTCCAAATGTTTTATCTTTATTAATGTTTCTTTATTATATAGTTCATCACTGCAGGCAAATCTGTCTCATTCGTTAGTTCTTCCATTGTCAAAACAACATAACCAATAGTTTATAACATCATAAATCTCGGACATCAATCATAATATAGAGATTCCCCATTATCTACAGTTTTGTCTATTCTGATTTGTTTGAAAGGCCAGTCATGACTGGTTATACATTAATCTGTTGCTATGAACAGCATAATATTCTGTATTGAAGCAGTCAGCCTATTAATGGCATACGAATTTTTGAGTTGCTTTTGTAACTGTTTGTGATTTTTCCAGATGGTAAGAAATTAATTCCTTAGTTTAAATATTTTTAATGCTCTTTCTGCAAGTTTCATGTTTGACGCAGAGTTTGGCAAGTCCTCTGAAGTTTGGGTTCTGAAAGATGCAGCCTCCTATCAAAAAAAATTTGAGTTCCCTATTCTGTGCTACTGAAATGCAAACAGTAAGCAGAAAATTACTGGGAGACAGAAAAAGGACACAACAGAAGTCATACATAGTTTAATTTCATACATAAGTGGTAAGCAAAATGTAGCCTCCCTAAGTCTTCAAAAGATCCAGTTCAGTAAATATGGCTGTTTCAGACCTCTTTAGAAAGATTTATCCGTCAGCTGTCATTCTTTTCTTAAGCAGGATACACAAGAAAGATTCAGTGCTGCCAGCACCTGATATACACATTTAAGAGACCTCAATAAATTACTTTTCTTTGAGATAACTTGAAGAAAGAGCACAAAACAAAAACGAGAGTACCAGAGTGCTTCACGTGGCATTTTTCTTTTTATTTTATCTTTGGGCTTGTAATGCTCACATTTTTGAACTTGGCTGGGGGAAGTGGAGAGCACTCAATTCATTGCTGAATCTATGGGTATTCTGTGATCATTTAAAGCTGTAAAAATCTGTGGATCCCATTTGTTCTGTTACACAACTATAAGCAGGTCTAACACCACAGAAATCAGTGCTGCTGTACCAAATCACCAGTACGGGGGAAAAGGAAAAGCCAAGTGCTACAAGTGCTACAAAGCTATTGCTTTATGTTGCAAAGCAATAAGTCATGTCCTGCAAATTTTTAAGTCGGAGGAAGGCAGTGAAGAAACAGAAATGGGCTTTGGGTCTTTTTAAAAACTGATGATCAAGGAGGCAATGCATCACAGGTGAGTATCAGTTTGGAACTGTGCAGTCCTGCATAGCAGGTGCTTCAGCTCTACTGGCACAAACACAAGCTTGGGATAAATCAGCTCCTCGAAAGTGTATTCTTAAACTGCCTGGAGAGACCCTTGTGTCGAGGGTTTAGATTGCGGGGTGACAATAAAACCCTGGCAGATGTATTGTTAACCCCCTCTCCCCCCCACTTCCCACTTTTTGCCCCTCCCTCTCCCCCCTTCCCACTCAGGACAGGCGATCGGGAGGAAAAGAAGGATAGAGAGAAGAGAGTTGGAAAAAATTAACAATGTTTTACTAATGCTACTAATAAGAATAGAGAAAATAATACAAAATATACAAAACCAATCTTCAAAGTCTCAGCAACTGCAGAGCCGGCAATCAAAGTCCTGGATTAGACTCTGCAGCCAACTGGAGCTGGAGTCAGTCTGTCACTAGGCCTCAGTTTGCAGGGACGACTAGCAAGGTCCTCTCCTAAGGTCGGCCATAAGCAGAAGGGAAAAAGCAAAGGGAAAAGGGAAAAAGGGAAAAAAGGGACGAGATCCTTGTGATCTCCCACTTTTATATGAAGTATTCACGTGAATGGGATGTTATACACAGTTGGTCAGTTTCTTGGTCACTTGTTTCTCATCGCCCCTCTCGCGAGATGTCCATCCATGCTTATCAATAAGTTTGCATTCCATTGCTAGGTTTACCAAAACATGTGTCTGGTTCTCCAGGAAAGTGCAGTTAATATGAAGGCTTTAGCTGACAGGCAAAATTCACTGAAAGAGAAACTTGTTTTTAACAAAACCAGGACACCTTGTTTGGTCAGAGATCACATCTAGTCTGACTTTTGGATTTCAAACTTCTGAAAATAACCAAATGGAAGAATTTCCTTCAGGAAAAGCCAGAAGAGCAAAGCCATCTCACTGAGAACATTATACCAGGTAAGCTACATTTAGCTGTTATAGACATATGAACCTTGCAAGCCTCCCTCAACAACCACCCACCTCCCAACCAACGTGCTGCCTGAAAACCGGAGCACACAGAAGCTGTGGCCATCCTGCTCACTTTAAAAGTATTAAGAGGGCCCTGGGTCACTTTCACAGGTGGGCTCTCATAGCTCTAGAAATTCTTCATTTTCCCACTTCTCTGCCCTTAATAAAGATGCTTTTCCAGGTTGGTGAAGATCATCTCCAGGCAGGACATGACCTCCCATCCATAATCAGCAAGCTGTGCAGCCAAGCAGTGCGAGACCAGTCACACAGGATGTTCCAGCTCTGCCAAAAAGAGCACAGCACTCACAAACCTCAGTCCCCTGGGAAGCCTTTGGATGTTTGTTTACCTCTCAGCTTGCTTTCTCTCCTTCACCTAGTAGTTTCTTATCAAACACCTTCTCACCAGCCAAAACCATGAGACAGAGTTTCTATCAGAATTATCATTGCTGACATTCCCTAGATAACCACTAACCTGGCTGGGCTGAAGAAAACAGGTAACAAAGGAGAATAAGGGGATCATTGATTTTCTGTTTCATGTCGACAAAAATGAGAGCACTGATAGCTATCCTATTCCTGCAGCTGATTTTGATCAAGACAGCATATTGAATGAAATATTACAGGTTAAACTTAGAAGCAAGAACTGGCTTCTTTGTTTCAGGTTTTGTTTTGGTTTTAAATAAATACTGCATTCTTTCTTTCCTTCAGTTCCCAATTCGTGCCAGACCATGTTCCTTCATTTTAAGTGTTTTGCAGTTTTGGAACAAAGTACCACTGTGGAGATGTGAATACATACACAGTTATGTTTCTTTGCTACTATGTGCCACACCTAAAGAAGGTCCTTATATCATTGATGTTGCTATCCCTGCCATTGTAAACATATGGAAGATATCTTCAGTTACCAGTACAGTATTTGTGAAGAAAAATAAAGCATTAGCCAACCTTAAAAAAATAAGAAAGGGAAAACTAATGTTCACCACATGCACTGCCTTGAGAATTAAGATGAACTTTCTGTGCTTCTCTTCTTTTGCTTTAGAAAATGTGTAAGCCATGATTTTAAATCGTTTGCAAACTTCCCTGCTTTAATTTATTAACGTAGGCTGACTGCATGAGAGCACTATTCTAACCTTAAACTGGAATACTAATAAAATCCCTACACAATACCAGATATGTTTAATTTCAGCTTTTATTGCACTATTTTTCCAGTGGCTCCGAAGCACATCTGATTGAAGTTACCTTAAAAGTTTTGCATTTAAATTAGATAAGGAACCAAATAAATTCCACTGTTCTCAACAACGTTGAACTTCTGGAAATTCAGATCTAGATCCAGGCTTTACAGCTGGATTCCATCCTGAGTTTATATGCGACTCAGAATCAAAGAGTGTTGTGGCTGCACACACAGTTTACAAGAAACATTCAATTCAGCATTTTCGGTAGGTGTTCCATCCTTTAATTACTCCCAAATTTCTGTCCAACTCTTCATACCAAGACCTAAATTCAGACTCTTGCTCTCCTTCTGAACTGACTAAAGCCTCAGCAGACATGTCCCTTCACTACAGAATAAACATCATGGCACTGATTTGAATCCACAACTTTCTCAACAACTGTTTCACATCTAAGTAATTGCACCAGCAGTAGTGGGGTCGCCTCCTTGTTTATATGGGGAGGGGTGTGCAGTCAGCATCACAGCCCATTACTTTATCATACAACATGAAAAGCCTTTGGGCTATCCTCTCAGCTGGGATAAATAAGCAGAGCTCTATTGGTTTCTGGGTGAATGAGATTATAATTCGAATCAGAAGCCTGGTGTTTGTTTATACCATAACAAAGTATCACAGAAGTGTGTATTGTAAGCCTTAAAAAGCACTGCGCTCAAGGATGGCAAAACCATGAATCTGAGCTTAGGTTTGAGTGACTACAGTGAAGTTATGCCTGTTTATTTCAGGATAGCAGTGCTGATGTGCACCAGCTGAGAATCTGGCTCTTTAACTCCTAGATGACAGCAGAAACCATCTACAGTGGGAGGGGGCAGGGGTGAGAATCAGCTTGAGTACAGAGCTCTGCTGCTGGTAAATGGGTATCAGCCATCTCTCAAACATGTAGGCCTATTTCTTCCAAAATAAAAACTAGGGAATTAATAAATACGTGTAAAAGAGTAATACCAATTATACATTTACTTAAGGAATTTCAAACTGCAAACTGTGCTTTGCATTCCAATACAAAGTATTTTGATCTTGAGTAGCACTTAACCAGTTACTCATTTTACATGCTTGCACATACAGCCTTTATGATTTGAAGCAAACTCCTTTATAAAATGCCTTTCAGAACAATCCCTCTATTCAGTTAATCAGACAGCCTATGCTCAGCTAAAACCAAAACTACCTTCTCTTCCACACACGCAAAAAATCCCCAAACTAGCCAGTAGAAATAAACTCCAAGAACAGTCCTCCTGGTACTACATCCACACTGCTCATCCCAGTGGAAAATGATGCAGTATGTAACATTGCTGTGTTTCACAATAATTATGTAAGAGAAATCACATGTGGCATAAACAGAGCATATAACAAAGAACAGCAGTATATGTTCAAATAAACCACTGGTTATGTCAAAACTAATAACTTGTTTACTGTAGTGGACTCAGCAAGTTAACAGGTCCAATGAGCCTAATGACTTTATTATCCACTCCTCTTTTTTTACTGTTCATTGAGGCTGGAACTGATTTTTTTCAGGAATCATTATGTTTATGCAATCTGAGCATATTGTTATTTGCTACTTTCTGCATGATCATTTTGGCATTCTTAGAGGAAAAGATTATGATAGTTCTGTCTAAATGTTGGAGGGGATTATCACTGACATGGGAAGTTATTAGGTTTGATGCAATATAGAGAACATTCACAGTCAGAAAACAGCATCTTTCATTTTTAGGAATGGAGGTAATTGTGCTTTGTGACAGTGCACATCCTTAAGATGTTATGTATCATTGCGTACTTAAAAAAGCAGTACACTTTTCATTGATCTTTCAATTTCATTTTGATTTAAAATGCAGATCTTTCTCTGTTTGAAATCTTAGCATTTTTATTTTAAAATGTATCAGATAAAGTACATTTCAGATATATGCAGCACCATAAATTACTTTTTGTGGTTGAAACAGTATTCGCTTATGTCATGGGTTGAACATCCTCCTTTATTAGAATGCTATTTATTGCCACCAGCTGCAGTGCTTGGCTAGGAAAGTTCTTGACACCAGCGATTGCTTTTCAGCACCAATGCTTCCGGCTGCTAGCGGGGGTTTCTATTGCCAAATGCAGCCACCGCTCTTAAACTGTTCCTTCTGGTACACAGACAGCTCCTGTCATTGTTACCCAGCGCAGGAGCTGGGGGAAAGGGATCGGATCTGAACCCACTGCTATGTAATCTCTTTAGCTATAAATCTATAACTCTAAAAGGCCCTGCCAAATGCTGCTAGCTTGAAAGCTGTCAAATGTAGTCAGGAAATCTACTCATCAGTAATGGATTTTTTTCAGAATTAAGATGCGAGTTGTTAGCTTGTGAGCACAGGATGTTTTACATAACTTGCCTCAGATTTAGTAAAAGCAACAGGACTTCTGTGTGCATTTGTTACATAGCCACTGGTCTCTATTTTATTAGATTTTAGAGCAGGGAGAAACCAGACAAAGGTAATTACTCTTCTTCTGTTAAGGACTATTATTACTCCTGCATGAACACTTTGCACTGCTATTTTCTTTCGCCCATGCCTATGGCAGCCAGGAGAACTAAGCAGGGGAGATATAAAAGCGGCAGCGTCAACAGATGTCCTACCGAACAGTAAGTGTACCTTACATGGTAAATCTGCAAAGCAGTAGCATGTGTTCTGCTCCTGTGTATGCAAATCCTGTTATTTTATTGATATCATTCACACACATGCCTTCTTCACAGCTGAACCCTTGAAAAGCCATTGCATATAATTGGGCTCAACTAAGCAGCAGAGGCAATCAGTGACAGGAGGAGACTGAACTCTTTTAACATGGAAAGAATTCCTTTCCTCCCTCAGAAGAGAAACACCCAGGAGGTCAAAGAGGAAGGTTTCTCTGCAGTATAGCACAGACAAGCCTGTTATACAGATGCCTGAACCACTGGAATCTAGAATTTAAAAGCCAGGCTTCATGAACACTATTTTTCCCTTTGATTAAATAAAAGAATGAGCAAATATACATATAGACAAAAAAGTGTTGTGTGTTTTAAAACCCTAATACATTCAAACTAAAGTCTTTGCAGAGTTGGGCTCTGCCACACAAGATAACTGGCAAACATTCTGTTTTTTTTACTCACTGTGAAAACTGATAAAAGTAGGTGTCCTGTTCATCTCACAGACAGATTACAAAAAACAAACAAAAAATTGTTCTTTTGGCCACAGTGCAATTCTGTTACAGATTCAGAGGATACAAGAGACATCTGAAAGTTGGAGTTATTTTTCAGTCAAACTACAATTACTCTTTATTTCTTATCTTGTCTCTGCAAATAACCCAAAACAGTTGTTAGCAAATTACTTTCTCCTTCGTATCTTTAAACTGGCGATAAGTATATGTTTCCTCTAAATTACTCATAAAAATAAACTGGCACAACAGTTTGACTGTAAGTGTTATGTGTGACTGAGCAGCCTTCATAAAAACTGCATTTTTCTTTCCATCTGTATCCTCCTCAGGCCAGAATCTAGGCCATACTCTGCCCTATACACTACATCCTAATGTAAGGCCAGTAGCCCCTACCCCATCACTGTAGAGGGTCTGCTCTGTTACACCAATCCCATTCTAGCCTTCTCTTCAGGAAGTACTAGACAAGAGATACAATAATGTAACATCATGAAGAACGGGTCCCTTAAACAGCTCCTCTCCTCTATTCCAGCTGGAGTCCTGCCAATTCAAATGGATGAGTGAGGGCCAACAGACATATTAGTGCAACCCTGTATTTAAAACTAAATTATCCCCTGGATGACCCTAGAGTCAATTTATGGGTGCAGAGACTAATGTACAATAGAGTTCAGAAAGACTCTGAAGCCCAGCTTTGGAAATACCTTTACATGTGCTAGTGGGGGGACACCATGGTGGGGAGGAAGGGGCAAAATATATCTGTGCTCAATATCTGTGCTCATTTTCTGTGTTTGCGCAGTGTCCTATTTTGTGATTTTTATTTTTCATTTATTTTTGCACCTTTGTGACAAAAAAAAAAAAAAAAAAAAGAAAGAAGAAAGCCTCTTTCAATTTCATTTTGATTTAAACAAAGCCTCTCTGAGTTCCCATTATACCAGTGAAAATGAAGTTTACTGATTTTAATTCTTACTGCTGTTCAGAACAGTAATTTATCTCTGCAGACAAGTTGTCCCCTTAGGAGTTCAGTAGTTCAGCAGTATAACTCTTCCTCATCCCTACAAATGCAAGAAGTATCTGGTTGTACAGCGCACAAGCATCTTCCATGTTAGCAATGGTGAACAGTAACTTCCCCACAAATTATTTGCCGTGTTGGGGGGTAAACAAGGCAAGCAAGGCAGCAAAAAGAAAATATGCATAAGTATTCATTCCCTATTCCTTTCTTGTGCCTGGGATCTTAAAAGAACAGGCCGAAGAGGTGTCCGAAATGCAAATCACACAAGTTGTGTCTATTTAGCGGCTGCCAGAGTACCTGGCAGTAAACTCTGTAGGATGTTACTCTTGGTTTCCACAAAAGTTGCTTTGCTGGAAGTTCTGGGCAATTTTTGTAATCCTTCCTTGGTGTAGAGCCACCCTTCTCAGTATTTGGTCAGGACTGGGCTTTTTCCAGAGTTGCCCTGCTCAGTATAAGGTTTCATAGTCACTGCTTTAATTTTTATCTCACTCTATAATTGTCAGTTAACTTAGATTAAGCTACCAGTGAAATCTGATAAGCTTTAATCAGTTCTCCTAACTCTGCCCAAAATATAATTTCAGGAACAACTCTGATTTTCAGATCAAGTTAATTATAAAAACAAGCCCAACAAAAACTTTTGTGTAACAAAACAACAACAACAACAACAACAACAAAAAATAAATAAATAATAGAAGGGCATGCAGATGCAGCAACATCCTAATTTATGTAAATATTGTGGGTTTTTTCCTTTTAGACAACTACAGCCATGGATGACATTTTTATGCCCAAGTCTCTTAAGTGCATCTTGAAACAAAAGTTTTTTAAGACAAACTTGTAGCCCAGAGCTGATAACAAGTAACTGTTGTAACTGCGGAAGGGGTTGGAGGGAAGAAAGTAAAGCAGAAAACTGAGATAGTGAATTTTACTGCAATTTCAGTAAGTTTAGTTATGGTCATAAAAATTATAGTTACGAAAATCACAGAACTCTTCTTGGAGAAGAGTTCTCCATTACCCACAGCATTCCTTTCCATGTAACACAGTTTCTCATATAAACACACTGCATCAGCATTTTATTACTCAAGGCTGCTATTGTGCATCAGAGTAGGTGTCTGTCCCTGCTCTGTAGGAGTACAAGTTATACAAATGCCAATACGAGATTCTGGTAAAGTAATGCAAGTGGCCACGTGGTGATTTCTATGCCACTAACTGAGAGTCAGGTAGCAATAACAGTCTCCAGAGCAGTTGATTTACAAGCCAAAACCCCTCAGTGATGTCCAAGATAAATGCAAGCATGGGAGGGATGAAAGGCTGTTGTGGGCACTTGCCTATATACAACTGGTCAGCTTGACAAGCAGCACCACCTTCCTTCAGTTGCTCCTTTGAATAGAAGTATTCCCATCAGCAGTGATAGTCAAGCTCAGTGCCTGACCACTGCACAAGAAAACTTCTATCCCATTCATATGATAAGATCAAGTGCACTGGGTATTTAAATTAAATCCTTGTAACAACCACACCACTAGATTGATATGCAACAGCATACAACTCTAGCAGTGACATGTTCTGCTACCTTACACAGGTCATTTTTATGCTGGTGCTTCCAAAAGCAGATAAATAGGGCGAGCTTTACAAACTTGGCTGCCTGAAGCTATCTATCTACCTATCTCAGAAGCTTAACTGAGCAGCCTAGTTTTTAGACGCGAGTATTCACACCTCCCATTAAGTCACTGTCAGAGACTTTCCAGAGTCTTTCACATGGGCCTATTTTAAGCACATCTATAACTAGCCCTAAAAATTAAGCACAGGAGCAATTTAAAAACAATGGCTGCATTTTCAATAGTGACACTGGTTTTGGTTGCCTAACTTGAGAGAGTAAAAAGGTCACATTTTCCAAAGTGGTCAGCATGTACTTTGAAAAAATTGAACCATTATATGAATACTTTAACAACCAAAAAGAAACGTTGGAGTATAATAGGCTCCTGCTTACTATAACTACTTTTGAGCAGTTCACCTGAGAATGGCAACTTTGTCCAGTTGCTTTGTGACAAGTAAGTCAACGTGGCAGATGAAGCGCAGTCACGTGCTGTTGAAACCTCATGGTCACAGACATGATAATAAGGACAAGGGCAGTCCAAGACTGAAGTTACCCAAACCAAATAATAAAACCATCTAGCATTCCAGTAGAACCTATTCTTTTGCACTGCAAAATCCAAAACAACCTTTCCACCCATTGGATCTAATAAACTTCCATACACAGGCAATCTGGAAAACTGCCAGAGTGGATGATCAGTTGTCTTCAGAAGAAAATCATTCTGCAAAGGTTATTTTGCATAGAGAGTGGAGAAGAAGAATGTTAAGAAAGAGAATGATAGAGAAAGAAAGAGAGAAAGAGAGAAGGAGAGAGAAAGAGAGAAGGAGAGAGAAAGAGAGAGAGACAGAGAGAGAGACAGAGAGAGAGACAGAGAGAGAGACAGAAAGAGAGACAGAAAGAGAGAAAGAGAAAGAAAGAGAAAGAAAGGAAGGGAAGGAAGGGAAGGAAGGGAAGGGAGGAAGGGAGGGAGG
>NC_138661.1:32901946-32929446 GCF_964273445.1 Streptopelia decaocto
AGGAAGGGAGGGAGGGAGGGAGGAAGGGAGGAAGGGAGGAAGGAAGGGAGGAAGGAAGGGAGGAAGGAAGGGAGGAAGGAAGGGAGGGAGGAAGGGAGGAAGGGAGGAAGGGAGGAAGGAAGGAAGGAAGAGAGAAAGAGAAAGAGAGAAAGAGAGAAAGAGAGAAAGAGAAAGAGAGAAAGAGAGAAAGAGAGAAAGAGAGAAAGAGAGAAAGAGAGAAAGAGAGAAAGAGAGAAAGAGAGAGAGAGAGAGAGAGAGAGAGAGAAAGAAAGAAAGAAAGAAAGAAAGAAAGAAAGAAAGAAAGAAAGAAAGAAAGAAAGAAAGAAAGAAAGAAAGAAAGAAAGAAAGAAAGAAAGAAAGAAAGAGAGGTGTTTTGCTATCCTGACGAAAGACCCAAATAAACTAAGGCAACTGATACGTCCAGACACTACTCAGAAACTGCAGATGTTTTTGCCAGAGAAGTGTGTAGATGTTTTACTTGGATGCAACTAGAAACTGAAAACTAAATGCATGCAATAATACAACAGTATACAAGAGTATACAGTACCTGTATACTCTTTGGGACTGTAAACTTATCTATTGAAAAGCTTCTGTTCAAAAAGCATTTCACAAAAATGGACTGCAGCATCAAAGTAAGACACTGTGTAGGCTTTAATGTGAGGAAGGACAAGTCAGTGTTAATGGGAGAGACCATATTACAGATGCTGGTAGCCAAAATCAACACACTTGCTTTCACTAGATCTCAAAGAATAATTTTGAATTTAAATGCTGGCATTATAGAAAGCCACAAAAAAATTAGACTCCCAGGGCTGGAAGTGAGAGTGTATTTCATGTCCGGCCAGAATACTAGATTCATTCCAAAGCTGAGTTACTGGAAGACTTCCATTGTCTCAAGTAATTTTTTTTTTCAAAATGGGTGAATAAGTATCTTCCATGTAACTCCAAGCACTGGAAATGCACAATATATAAATTTATTAATTTAATAAATATAAAATCCAGTGCTCTCTAATTAACTATATTTAATGTGCACCACACTGCTAAAATAAATTAAGCATAGTTTCAATTAACATTTACATTTTAATTCCACCTCTCCAATATTCCAGTACTCTTCTGGGAAAGAAAATTATAGGAAAAATGCTTTTACAATTTCTCCAAATGTTATATCCATATTCTAGTAACCAAATAATAATTGTTATTTTGAGAATATTGCTATGCTGCAAGAAAAGCATGGCAGATACTAAAGATTAACCTGATTTCCTGTGAGCTAAACCAGAAGCACTGTTAGACACAGCACCTTAGTAACACAGATATGACATAAAATTCTATGTCTTGTGACAAACTTGTGCTGGATTCTTATTTAAACAAAAGGATTTGTTGGTCACTCCAGGAATGCGAATGGCTCTTTAGAAAGCAAAATGCCATTGGTGTAGTTGAAAATGTCCATTAACAATAATAAGCTGGAAGCAGTCACTAAATAACCATGGCCACAGAAGAAAGTTATGTACAGTGCCCACCAGGCTTTATTATAGTTGCAAATCACAAGCCACGGTCTGATTCCAAATTTGTTGTTTTAAAAACTTTAGGAAACACAAAGTGCTAAAAGCATCAATGAAATACAGCAGTATGCTCTGAGTCAAGCCCTTTCAATAGGATATCTCAATTCAAAAATAAAAGGAGCACATCAGCAACAGTAAAACAAGTTCATTTTCAGCGTATAAATGTATGCTTTAAGCCAAGTAAGAAATGGAGAAGCCACTTTAATTTGTCCCACACAGATATTTCCTCATCTTTCCTGATCTGGTGAATACCCCAGCTGCAATATCATGCAGTCCAAGAGTTTCTGTTTCCATGAGTGCTGCGGTAGTTAAGAGACTTCCTCCAGACTGACACAGACAATTTCTCTAGCTTACTACTGGAGTAGCTTACACAAATGCACTACTCAAATCCCACCAGTGACATCACTTGACATGCCTTTGTAGAAGCAAGACTACATCAGGGGCCTCACACCAAAGCACATGCATGATCCAGCCAGATCCCAGAACACAGCCAATGGGTGTTTGCCACTTTACACGCTGCAGGCTACGCTCACCTCAGAGCCAGCATCAGCTGAAAGCTGCCTGGCAGTAGGAAGCCTGGGTGAGATTTCTTCTTGACCTCTAAAGCCAATTGCCTGCTGCACTTCCAGGCTATTTACTGCTGCTGCAGGGAGAAATGTGATTTCCTTGTAAAAGTCCTTCTCCATGAAAACCAAGGCCTGCATGAGTATCACCCATCTGCTGATTGCTACAAACAGTCATCTGTTAATTGCTTAATTGTCTGCCCTGCTATAGAATCATAGAATATAATCATAGAATAGTTTGGGTTGGAAGGGACCTTCAAATCTCATCTAGTCCAACCCCCCCTGCAATGAGCAGGGACATCAGGTTGATCAGAGCCCCATCCAGCCTGGCCTTGAATGTTTCCAGGGATGGGGCATCTACCACCCCCCTGGACAACCTGTTCTAGTATTTTACCACCCCCATTGTAAAATATTTCTTCCTCATGTCTAGCCTGAATCTCCCCTCTTCCAATTTAAAACCATTACCCCCTGTCCTGTCGTAACATACCCTTCTAAAAAGTCCGTCCCCATCTTTCTTACAGGCTCCTTTCAAGTACCGAAAGGCTTATGATTGGACTTGGTGATCTTAATGATCTCTTCCAACCAAAATGATTCTATTGTAAAAGCAGCAGGTAACAGACCTGCTTTCAATAGCACCAATGCACAAAGGCTTGTATGCACTGGATGCTGTGGACTTGACAGCTATTTGCAGCCATTTAGAAGGATGAGTGAGCCTATTGCCAATGCATGCCAGAAGGGTATGTGATAAATACAGGGGAAAATTTAACATTTCGGTCTAGATTGTTAGAGAAAACAGTACTTCATCCATCAAATTTACATCTGTCCTATTTGGGTATTTATCGTCACAGTTCTGTGCTATTAGCAGAACAACAAAGGCAGTGGCAGTAGCACCAGGAGCTTTGCAATGAGCTTCTGCTGTGCCTATATGTGCATATGTGTGCTTAGCACATATGAGATTTTACTGCCATGTAACTCCAGCTAGTCCTAAGCATCAATCAGGCATGACAAGTTATCACTTGAGATCAGGTTGTTCTTGCTAGTGCAGGTTTCCATGAGTGCAAGAACATCACCATTGCTGAAAGAACAAAATGACTGGGATCAGGCTGCAGTGGCTGAATGCAGCCTGCTGTCCTCGCTGGTATATGGTATATTCTGTGATGTGCGCTTGGCTCCCTGTAGTATGCTGATATGAGGGTTGCATTCGTTATTTTTTTTAGCCAGAATCATTTAGTAACACTGTGTAATATCCTATTAGAAAGCAAAACCATCATATTTAACCATGAATATGCTAGGGAGTTAATTTAAAATTCCCTTACTGTACACATCACACGTTATTTTTTCAATTAAACTGATTCAGTATTGGAATACAGCATAACTATGTTTCTTTGAGTACTCTCATAGGCAGTTGAACATCTGGAGGTAAAAAAAGCAACAATAGAAGAGATACCATATAGGTTCTTCATATCAAGCTGAACAAAATTCCATAGTCCCTACGTGCTGCTTGAAAGCAGATAGAAAATACCTCCAAGAAAGGGGCTGTAGAACTTGAAAGTGTCAAGATAGAACAAGGGGTTATGAAAATGTATAAATATGTTCAGGGGGAATTCTAGGGTGCCATTGCTGCCATCTGCAAGATGTGTTTATCTTCTGGGTTCCAACTGTTGTTACTTTTAATGCAAAGTGAATATTACATTTTTGCAGCTACTAACAGTGTATGCATCTCAAAGGTTTGCTTATTCTTAATTAAAATTAGATTACTGAATTTCCTCTTCAGAAGTTTTAGTGTCTTCAAAAACTTTCTGTTTTCAGGAAGAGACCTACGTGAAGACAGAAATGGCAAAGAGTGTAGGGAATGTAGGGAAGCAGGGAGAAAGAACATAAAAAGGTCATATCTGAATAGGTTCTATGTCCTACCTGCTTAAAGGCAGTGAATCATTTGATAGTTGTTCCCGTGGTCCACAATCACTTCCCAAAACTGTAACTTCATTTTTTACATACTTTATGCATAAATAAAGCTGTTGGCTTGTATGAGCTGGTCCAGCTCACCACAACACAGAGGGTCTCAGTGACCTTGGTTGAATTGCAAGGGTGAAGTTTTTACACTGTTGAACTGTTTTGGAAGGAAATAAAAGCCATGAGTGAGCATTTCTGCACTGTCAAACACCATTCTGTCCTTTCTCATCTTCCTTTCTTAACGGGAAAGTGCCCATAATCATACTTCTGGCTGTTATTTCCTGTGCACTTATCTATACGTAGATGTCTGTATGCAGATGTAAATAAACCTGACGTCTGCTCTTACCTGAGTTGGCCTTGGAAGTGTTTTCAGAACCAAAATAGTATGTGAAATGCAAGGGTTTGCTTCCTTTTTAAAAGTTCCCTGCAGAATTGCCATAGTATGGAAGCCAGTGTAATGTTTTCACATACCTAACACATTTTGCCTGATGGTCTCATTCTGTTTCATGAACATTGATGAATTAAGTTTCAGGAAGGAAGCATGTAAAGACTGTAGTGATTAGTGTCATTTAAGGGACAGCTTGTGTAAAAAGAGCCTAATGAAGTAGCTCAGTTTATTCAGGTGTCAGTAGCAAAATGACACATAAAATCTCCGAGCCCTAACTCACAGGTGATCACTCAGACCACAAGCTCCTGGGTGCTGTTTCAGAAATTTCTCCTCTTGTTACCTGTTTTCTGTAATGTATTTAGGCATACATACAATTAAATTAAGCACTATCATGCTGGTTTCAATCTTGATGTTTCATTTCCAATATTCAAACCAAGCAGTTACTCGTCACTTCTGAACTTGTATATTGGCATCAGTATCTGAAGATACATTAGCAGAAAAGCAGTAACTGAAGTAGCAGCAGCAAGATAGGAATGCTAGAAGAGAATATCAGTTTGCAATTGTTCCCATGTATCCAAATGTTCTCTATGCCTCACACACTGAGGCTAATTGTGATTAAATTCTGAGAATGCCTGGCCAAATTCTACTGTGATGTGAAATGAAACAGTTCGCACCTTTATGTCAAAGCTAAACTCACTTTTGATTGAGGATTGACACTGTATCTTTGTAGCATTAACAGTTGGGAGCTTCCCACACCCTATTCTTGTATGTATTATATAACATTACAGAAATGTCTAAAGTCACACATTTATTAGGAGGGACAGTGTAAAATAAGTTTAGGTAACACCTTCTGACCACTACAGCAGCTTTCTAGAATGCAGAGAACTCATGACAAAAGAAGCAAATAAGTGTTAAACGAGGGGTACCTAGCAAACAGTGTGACATTATGGTCAGCTCCTCTAGTGGCCATTGTCCAACAAATGGATTGTTGTGTTGTGGTATCCATCAGAGCTGCTGGTTTGACTGTCTGCATAACTTCACTCTTGTTCTTCAAATTCTGCAACCTTGAAAGGCAGCTGGTCCACTGGGTGTAAAAACACAGTGCTTGGCTCAGTTTATTATTTTAGTATGAGTGGACTCGGGACATGTATAATCTCCTTGGATACAGGCACAGTGGCTGATGAGAGCGAATGGTTTGGTTTCCTAAAAGTTCTTCTGCAGTTGGGGTACAGTTGCCATCCTTTGCTTGCCAAAAAGGAAACGAGGGCTTTGCTTCCTAGACTCAGGGCACTGCCCACAGCGGATAACAGGAGGGTTTGCCAGAGTGCTCTTTCATACCAGCTCTTCAGAAATTTTTAGTCAGTTCACATGTACTTTTCAGCAGCATTATCCTTAGTCCCCAAGATGAGAAGCATGTAGGAGTCTGGAGGAAATGTATATGTTCTTCCCAGCCCTCCGTTGGACAGAACCCAAATTCCTTGGTGTAGGAGGGCTATGAGGTTCAGAGCTAGAAGAAAGGGTTCTGGCAGGCACAACCAACTAGAACGAGAGTGATCCACACGTAGAGTTCCTTCCAAAGATGAATCAGGGTGAAATGATTTTACATGTTCTTTCATTGTCCTTCTCACCTTGTAAACATTCCTAAAGCCTGTCTGTAAGCCCTGCATAAAGGAGTGCTAATATCCATATGTCAGTACTGGAAATAGTTTCTCCCACACCTAAAGAGCCAAGTTCATCCCATCTGTAATTCCACTCACTTTAATAGCTTTGCAGGAGGAAAGATACTGGCCCAGTAGGTCCACCCGAAAGCTGCAAATTCTGATGAAAACAGCTGCCTGCCTTGTGGGCAGGATGAATCGCCACAGACCTCAGTTGCTCAGGCCTTTGCAATAGGTTCCTCTTTACTTCTTCAAGGAGTTCTGCCTGCAAATGTCTAAATTATCTGGACACCAGCTGTTTGTAAGTCTTGAAAGCTCCCTTATAGGAGACAAGGACAGCAGAGCAGCTCTTGCTCTCAGTTCTTAAACTCTGTCCAGTGAATGTGTGTCTGTGCTGTATTTATGTTGTATTTATCCTGTAGCAGAGTGTTTCTTGATTAGCTTCAACATCCAGGAAGGATTTTTATTCTTTCTGATGCATTTCTTGATTTTCAGAGAGGGGAAATGAGTATTCACCTTTCTTTGCTCAGTCAATCAACAAGAACTAGGATGTAGGTCAGGGTGAACCGATGCACCTAGAGGTATTAAATTGCTTCTGTGTCAGGTCAGTCAATCTTGATCATATGGTCAGAAAAAGCCGAATGCCAGCTTTACAGCAAAAATGGAGCCGCAGGGAGTTTCAGAGAAGCTAGGGGGAAAATTTTCATAGGATCACATGAGAATGTTATTTAACAAATTCTCTCCTTTTACAATGATTCTGTGACCCTGGTGGTGCCTTCCAGTCTTATGTTCCTATAAATACCTTGCTTAAGAACTAATTCCGCTTGACAATCTGACAGAGCTTCAGCTTACAATAGACCATGTCACCAGTTAGTTTTTCTTATGGCTAACCTTACCATTTGCTTTTCGTTTTCTGTCGCTATGCTATTCTGGACAACAGGATACTGCTTTTTATCTTACCTGTTCAGAATTTTTTCATAATGAGTAAATAAACTTCCAGCTCCTGCAACAACAGATGCTCTAAATTAAAATATCTGAAAGCAACATTCATATTCTTTAAGCAGATGGTACATCCTAGGATCCTAAATTTTAAATGTAAGCATAAATGTGTACAAAGTCCAGTTAAAAGAATCTGCTTGGGACAGAAATTGACCCTTACAAGAAGTATAAATTAGACATCACAACTAGTCTTAAATAAAAAAATAGCAGAGTCTTTAGAATGAATGAAGATGTGTTATTTTAATCACACTAGATCTTTTTAAAATGTGCTTTTGTGATGGAATAAAACATGAGACAACATAGTTGTATGAAAATGAGTTTTGTTGAGCTGTGCTGAGAAAGAGATAATCAAGACAAACCTGACATGCTCTTGGATATTGAAATGTATATACAAAACTACTGCTACTTCCTATGGGGGTGGGGGGGACTGGCATAGAGGAATAGAAAGGTAAGTTAAAGTGAAAATATCTCTTACTAATTTCTTTGTACCCAAATAGGGGCATGAGGAAAAGTCATTTTTATAGCCAACCTTTCTAATACTACTTAAGCAGTAACACCTTTCTCTCTTCCACGGCCTGTTGCATGGTACTCTCTGTGGTGTGAGATTAGGGCTTCTTTGAGATGTTCTTTGTTCTTCCCATTTTACCTAATGCAACGAGGCACGGAGTTGTCAGGATTTTACCAGGCAACAGTAGAACTATTTTTTTACCCTAAATCTGCAAATGCTTCCTTCTCTGTCTGTTGTCAAACAAATCCCTTAGCAAAAAAAAAATGATTTGTCTTTGCTGTAGCTGTCTAAAAGGTATCCTAATCACCTAAAAACCTAATCCAAAGGTCAGCTCTCCTAATTTAGGCTTCTAAATTTGTTCTGTAATTAATGCTCCCCCACCCATCATATCTCACCTACCACACATTCGTCTCAGGATCCTCTTCCTCAGCATATTTCATCGAAGTCAAATGAGTTAAATGAGTGGACTATAGAGTCAAAGAAGATGACCTGTGTGGACTAGATGCCTGACTTTCATACAACTAACATTTTAAAAGATCAAGCCCACACTTAATTCAGTTTTCTTCTCTGTAAGACTTCATACACAGTTATCTATATAAGGTATTTTAGATTTTAAACTAAAAGAACCTTTTCAGCACAGAATTTACAGGTGATAGCAGCAGATATGGCACTTTACATGCTTCAGCAAGGATTCCTTGCAGTTTACTTCAATCATTTATTCTAAATTAGGAGTAGATTTGCTCTGGGCTTGCTCCATAGCCAGTGAAAAAAGATAAGTACCTTTGGAGAAGTGTCTCTGGGTGTTCTACCTTCTCTACATTGACCACTGAGGAAGCCTTATGCTGCCACAGTCCCATCTTGGGTGCTTCAGCTGAACAACGGGATGAATCCACGTACATCAGCTGCAACGCTGGGGCTTGTAATAAATTGGGAATCCACTTTAAAATCTTGTAAATATAATATAAATCATAAGACAAATTACATATAGTGCCAGTGATCTGTTTATCTGGTGGAATGCACACGCAGGTATGCATGCAAGGTTTATGTTTGCTTATACTACAATCAAGAAAAAACAACCTGGCAACATAGCCTGTTAAATAATTAAGCCAATTTTCAGAAAGATGTGAAAACTTTTATATGCAGATCTCAGGATAAATTATTGTTAAGAAGTGAGCTTCATCCAGTTGTGCAAAGTGGAATGCTACTTCCAAAGCCAATCAAACGCAACATTGCACTTGTTCCGGTTGAGTATGACTATATGGTAAGACTATTTTGACCTGATGGAATAATAATAATAATAATAACAAACCCTAGTAGTAATAAGATAAACTTTACTACTGACCTCTGTAAAGACTTATTGCCAAGACTTACATTGTCAGTGACATCCAGGATCAACAATGCTTGCAAGCGGTGGAGTCAAAATGAAGTTGTCTGGTTTTGGCAACAAAATATTCCACATTTAGCAAAGGCATATGTTTCAAACGCAAATGACTTCACTTCAAATTAAAGAAAAAAATGTTTTGAAGTGTAGTCATTTGATAATCATTTGCTTTAAAATAAGCAACATATTTCTATCTAATGGGATCCACATCTTTAACAAGTGAACCAACAGTGTGACAAACAAAAAAACAACCTGCTCTTAAATATAATTCCAAAATAAATTACATCTAGCTCTTTTTTTCTGTTGTTGTGCTCTGTTTTCCTTTTTTGGCCGCCTGTAGAACTCCCACAATTTTTTCATTGCTACAATGACAAATGCTATGAGAAAAGACCTGGTCCACTGCCAGAAATCTACTCTAGACTTCAGTATATGTTGCTGCTTTCAAGAGTCAATTGTTTTCCTTCTCTCCCAGGGGCCACTAGCTACCTTATTACCAGAAAGAATGACCCCTTGACAGTGCAATTGAGATCCAGAAACTCAACAAAATTGTAACCCCTCCAGTGGCATCAGAATTCTAATCAACAGCAGAGGGTCTGGAAGACAAATGTACTTGTATATAAGGCCACCATATTAGAAAATGGCTTCTCTACTTGCAAAGAAACCTATTTCTATTTGGTTTCTTTTGATATTTTTATTACCCCCTTTCTTGTAACCTTTTCATTGCTAGTGTTCTTAAGGCTGAGGGTTTTCACAGCATGGGAATTATCTGTGCTCAGTTTACACAGTTTGCTGCCTATTCCTTCTCTTGCAATCTATTTTGCCAAGCATACAACTAGACACAGGAGCCCCTTGTCATTACTGATTTTTTCTGTTATTCAGCTTAACTCACTAGCAGAACAATTGTTCTATCAGTATCTTTATTGCCACACAGGAAACACAGCTACGGGATCTCCAGCCTTGAAACTGCAGTGAAGAATGAGCTTAGTATATTAAGGTGAACTCTACAGAGAATACACCTTGCACTTGCAAAGGCACGCACTGATGTAGTGTCATACGATAACGTTTCTCAAGTATAATCATTACTAAAAGTACTCAACTCATTTGCTGGATCCTTTTGCATACCCAAGACTTGAGAAACTAATGTTGTTTCAGATAAATACATACAAAGAGGTTTCAGAACCCAAGTCCCTAGTTCAGTTGTTACAGCTGTACATGTGGAGCCCTACCCCAGAGCCTTGAGGTTGCCAGAATCTGTGCCTCTAAATTGCAAAACTGGGTTTTTTTAGTGTTAGCAAACTCAAAAAAAACCCTCAGCATGAGTTTAAAAGTTTGAAGAGTGTCCTTTTCATATTATTTTTTTACAAGGATTACCTGATGTGTGCTAGAAGGATCCGATCAAATGGTAGAAAACAGGGTACCCATGAATCAAAACACTGCTCCTGGATACTCTGCCATCTGACAGTAACCGTTAAGCAGAAATTGGGAAATACTTCTGATGATTGTAGGAGAAAGTTTCCCAAGACAGAGAAGGATAAAAACATCTAAAAACCAGTCACAAGCAGTCAGCATGGCAGAACACAAGCACACAAACCTTACTACCTTTAACAGAGACTTGGATGAATGCAGGAATTTCAGAGACAGGAGTCTTCAAACAGCATCATGGCCTGAGGTACAAAAAATCCAGCAACAGTGTTCTGCTGAACACATGCTGGGAAGGACATGAGGAGGACAAAAAGGCATGGAGTCAAAAAAAAAGAAATGTTTTTGTTACCTTTCTCAGACAAAGGTCATCAAAATTAAAGGTATTAGACTCCAACATGACCCCTGGAAGGAGCAGCAGATGGCCAGCCTCGCACCTCCAGAACACGAGCAGCACAAATAGCAATAATGTGATTTTTCCTGCACTATCCTACCAACAAGATGTCACAGTTACACACAGAAAGCGCCGTGTGCTCACCCGGCTTTCCCTGCTGAGGCACAACAGTTCTGCTACAGACAGGAGAGAGGGAGGAGGTTGTGAGAAAGGCTCTTCTGCCCTAGAAACCAGGTTGCAATTTCTGGCAAGGGCAGCTGAAGTAATGTTTTGATTTTTAGGTCACTGCCTTACAGTAAGCTCTGTGTGACTGAGCTCTTGCCTTGTCAACCATCAGACTATGATAGGGAGAGTTGCCCTGCATGTGTGTTTTGCCCCTGCAGATCTAATCACAGCATCAGGGCCTTAATTAATAATCAAAAGGGGAAAACTGACAAATGTATCTTTTGTTGCTTGTAGCCAGAAACATACTGCCTCTTATTGTCTTGCATGTTAGGTCACATCTTTTTAATTTCTATTCAAAAGCCCAGAAGAAAGTTACACAGATTGTTTACATGTATACCTACCATACATTAAAAATAACATGCTGAAATAATGCTGTCAAAGTATAAGACCTACCTGACTGATGGAATATTCTTCTAAAAAAAAGCAGCTCTGAGCTTCTCTGAAACAGAATGAAGGAATATCTAAATATAATAATGAACAAGAAAGTAGCTTCTTCTGCCAGACCCATCAAGTTAAATGGCTCTTTATATTGTTCAAAGCATGTACATTATTGTGTTCTGTGGCAGAGGGTAAAGAGAAGGAACTTTCAGTGATGTTTTGATGAGACAACAAATAAAACTTGTATTGTGACAGAGAGCTCATCCTAGTTAAAAAAAAAAAAAAAAAAAGGCAGTTCTCCAGTTCTCCAGCTCAAACAGAAATCCCCTTAATATGAAGAATATTCAAGTTTTATGTAGATGCTTCCAGTAATACTTCAAGGAAATGTGCCATTTGCAACAGAATATGCAGCATGACTGAAGACCCTAAGTGCTTGGCATCATTTGAGCTTAGTTTTAAATACCTATGATAGACATTTTTGGAATACGTTTCTTGAAAGTAGTGTCAAGGATTTACTTCAGCATTAGCTCGCACATGCTGATAGGTTGAACTAGTGCTCATATACCAAATAAATTTTTAAAAAGGATTCATTTCTGTGTATGTACGAAGTTGGGGGTTTTATTTTTTTATGGCAGTATTTGGATTTATTTGCCCTCCTGATGAAATGTTTACCTCACTCTGCCTCATCAATATTAACCTCACAGATCAACAGATCTTCATATCGACAGAATAGAGAAGTCAATATCTCCTTATTATTATTTAACAAGTATTTCATTGTCAGTAACTGAGTGAGAACAAACATCTGTGCAGTATAATGGCATGCACTTTAATTTCGCAAGGTTACTGTCTTGCATATGTTTGACAGAAGAAAGCTAGTCCATAGGAAAAATCTCCCAGTAATATCGATGTATAAAATGACAACATGTTGAAGGACATTTAAATTGAACAAAACAAGGTGGTTTTAGTCCCAGTTTTGATATACAAATGTTGGATGTGTTTTACTGTGTCTTCTGACTATGATTGATAGGAGATGCATCAATTTCAAGGTTTGTGAATTTAAGTAAATTGTTGTCAGTGGTATCGCTGCTTCATTTTTGTATTTTTTTTTTTCAAATTATCTCCTTACAGAGAATAGTCTATTACAAATTGAGACAGGATATACATAAAGCATCAATTTAGCTTTAATATCCACTTACAATAGTAAAAAGAAAATAGTTGTGGTAAGAATGTGAGTACATCAGAGTTGTTGAGAAAACTTCCTAGTATAAAAAAAAAAAATAAACACACACAAAAAACACCCCACACTTATGTTTTTTCTTCTAAATAATATTTGCTGTTTCTGTTTGGGAAACACTTTTCTTGCCTTTCCATTCAAAGGAAATATATAATATTTATTAATTTTAAAAAGAGTAGTGGTAGACACACACTTCTTTTATCTTTGTCCTCAGAATACAATTCCATTAAATTATACACTAGCAAGAAAAAAAATTAGAAAACAACTTATCAACTCTGCAACCTATGAGGAGTTTGTTAACCCTTCGTTGCTCAGTGGTAATGCTTTATTTGACTGAAAAGCCTAAAGAGCTTCCTTTAAATATGATGGTGATTAAACATTGTACAGCAAAGCTTGCTATAGTTCTAGTACCTTCAGAAATTAGCTGTGTCTGATTTTAAACTAATTTTCCCTAGACCACTTCTTATCTGATGATGTCTGACTTTGGATCTGGTGAAGTGCACAGATACTTTTTATTATGTTTTCCAACACACGGTCATGACTTGTTTCCATGTATAAGTGTGTTGTGTCTATGTACCTACATGCCTGTCTATATGCATAAAGCAAAGTATACGCTTTTGTGTGTGGTTTTGGTTTTAACATCAGAGTCTATATATGAATAAAGATACTATCTTCATTTTGCTGCTGTCTAAAAGGGACAACTTGGAATAGATTCTGTAAATCTAACTATACATGTTGCTGATTAAAAGCTGATGGTAACAGTTAATATACAAGGGGACGGACGAGTTTTTCTTCTAACTTTTTTTGAGAGAGAAAAAATGAAAATTAGGCAGAAAAGAGCATTTCCAGATGTGACTATATAGGGCTTGATTCGAAGCACTTTTGTTATCTCCTTAATAATGCATGTAAGAATGCTCATGTGAAACGTTATGTTAAAACTCAGTCCTAGTAGATATTTGTGCTTACGAATTGATTCTTTATATGTATTTTATGGAGAAATAGCTCGGCACTGGATTACGGCACATTATTTTCCAAACTCCTTATTAGACTCTGCATATCTCTCTACTGTGCCTCCAGGCTTAAATTAAAAACAAAACTTAAGTAAAATTTAAAGAGACAACATTCAGAAACTTATCTTTTTACAAAGCTTCTGAAAGTTCATAATTATTTTTGTCCCTAATAGGCCTGCCTTTGAAATAATTTGATGGCTATGTTTGTAAATCCATTTGGAAAGATCTAGCAACCCATAACCATTAAGGGAAGTATATATCACAAAAATGATTTTGCATGTAAATAATGGTGTACAGGATTTGGCTTAAATTGTCTGCTTTCATTTGATTTTTTTTCTCTGCGATAATTTGGAGGAAGGCAGGAAAATCAAATTGAACACAATTTGGAAATGGAACTTGGATAATTGAGCTAAGTAGGTTGAACTTGCCAGTCACCTGTGACCTCCTCCTAGTTACACATCATTTCAAATAGCTAAAATGAGAAGGCCTGTGTAGAGTTGTACAATGTAAATAGAGCAAGTGGAGTTTCACTGTGGGACCAAGTTATCCTTCATAATCACTTTGCTTCGTTGTTATTTAGGATTGGAGAGACTCTAGCACAGTGTACCACTGCCTTAAGAAGGTGCTTGGCCACCCGGTGTTTTCAGGGAACTTGGTGGAGGAGAGCAGGACAGGCACAGGGGAGGGCCACTGTCCGGGATGGTGTGGGAGCAAAACAGCACTGGACCTGTAACAGATGAAAAAATTGAAGCTTCACAAGTAAACTAGAGCTCACCCGTGGTGAGATCTCCTTTACAGACTGCTAAAACTGGAAGTTTATGGTCGTCCCTGTGTGTGAATCTAATATTTTACTGCTCATTTTGAAGCGATTATTCAAAACACCTTGGCAGCTGAACCCTCCGTGCTTTCAGGATAATTATTTATAATCGTGATTGGCAATAATAGTAATTGCCATATTCAGTCAGCGCCCAGCTGTAACGATTTTTCTTTATTATTATTATTTGGGTTAACAATCGCCACTGACAACAATGTCTCCCGACCCTTCTGTCCCTCCCCCAAATGTACGGATAAATAAGTAAGAGGGCTCTGCAGCAGCCCTCGGGTGGGCCGGTTCGCCCCTTCCCCGTGGGCTCGGCGGGATGGGGGGTGAGAAGTGGCTGACTGTCCGGCGCGGGGGCCGGGTCCCTGCCAGGGGCTGGAGTGAGGGGACCGAGGCGAGCCGGGCTGCCGCAGCCTCCCCCCGACACCCCCGGCGGAGCAGGGGCCGAAAGCCGCGGCTGTAACGAGCCTCTTAATAAACCTCCGGGTCGATGATGCATCGCTCGCTAGTGAATCTTCGCGGGTTTATTTATTTTAACTAAATCGCCCAAATGGATCGCAGCTCCGTGTTGACTCTGGCGAGAGGCGAGGCGGGGAGCCGGGGGCTGGGGGGGCCGGCGGAGCTGACAGGTCGCCCGGGGGCTGCGGCGTTTCGTGCTTGCAGCGACTCTGCAACTGCACGCCTCCCACTTCGGGAAAGGTCCTCCCCGCCCCGGTAATCACCCTCTGTGGCCTTCCTCTTCCTCCTCCCACCCTGCCCGGGTGCAGGCACCCTTGCGAGAAACAACCGAGGGCAACCACTGCCCGGATCGGGGCGGACACAGCCGCGGGGCATCCCCCGGCCAGGCCGCCCAGTGCCGCGGCCGAGCCCCGCCGCTGTGGAGGGAAGCTGGGCGGGGGCGGGGGTCGAGTGAGGGAAAGGCGAAGGATAGGTGTTTAAAACAGAGGGACAAGGTGGCCCGCTGGCGGATTGCTTAAATGGACGGTCACTGGGAAGAGGCGAGGGCCAGAGCTTTCCCTGCCGGTACCGGAGGGGCGCGTACCCCGGTGTTGTGCAGCGGGGCAGTTTGTCACGGAACAGCGGCCGGTCGCCTTCGAGACCCCCGTGAGTAAGGCTGACGACAAAGCCAGCCCTACGCTTCTCCTGACCGCTGAACTTGCAGCGTTTCTCGTGTTTATTCACGTTCACATCACAGCAGAAGTTTGGACCACAGGGATGGGGGGAGCTTGGAGGGTCAGCATCCTCGCTTTATCCCCGAGCCCACGAGTGCGCTGGTCTCTGCCGGCCCCCGCGCCCGGCCTGCCGGGAGCAGTGCCCGCTTGCCGAGTGCCTCAAGCCTGTGGGTGCCTTGCAGGTAAACACAGCGAGCTCTCCTATGATAAAAGCAACCTCCGCTTCTAAAAACCACGGGAAGAAGTTGCAGATCGGCTGCAGCAGGAGCGGTGCCTCTGACCTGCCCCAGCGGGCGCCGTACCTGCTCTTTGTCACCCCTCCGCCATCCCCGCAGCCTCAGGCCTCCCCCGGTCCTGGCGGACGACTACCCTCTTTTCCCGGGGCTGCCGCCGCTGCGCTCCAACGGGAGCGGGGGTGGGCGAGGCCGCGGGCCGGGCCACTGGCGGGGGCCACCGGGACCGGAGCGGGGCGGGCGGTGCCGGGCAGGGGCGGGCAGCCCGGCAGCCACGCACCGCCGCCCCCCTCCGGGGATGCTGCTCCCTGACGTCAGCTGTTTGCTCAGTCTTTTGTTCAGTTAAAAATAGTTTCACACAGCAGCTTACCTGCCTTGGGTGGAGGCTGTTGGTGGGATGGGTCAGGGAAGTGTTTTCTGGAGAAATCAATCATTTCCGTCTCCCTCAGATCTGTGATCTCCGCGCCTAAATTGATTATACTGGCTCGCAGTCTTCCAAAACCAGTATTTTTCTGCCTGTAACACATGGGAAAATAAAGTTCCTTTGTAATCTAGCTATAACAGAGCTTTGTTCTCGAAGCAAGGTATTTCTTATAGCGACTCACTGAAGTATACTACTGTCGAATATTATCTTTCCTCTAGTACTTTTACTTTTTAATTTTTCCCTTTGCCTCTCGTTCATGGCCGTTACTGTGTTGTACTTGCAATTGCATATTAAGTTAGTAAAATAATTGCTTTATAGTAGATTACTTGCAGCAGGCATTTATTATTCTTCTTCCGATTCTATGGAGTTATTAAAAAGTAATGGGTGCCAAGACAATCAAGTAATATTTCCTAATTAAAGAGGAAAGATGGAACTGCCACCATTTTCCACTGTGTGTGGGCCAGTTCACGTGCTCAGCTTACGCGCACATACGATCATAGTATATGTGTATGACGCATATACACACACGTACACACACACTGGCACACATTTGCTATACTATAGTGAGTTCCTTTTTTTTCTTTACTTACAGAGACTAAATAACAACTTGAAATCGAAGACAAATTAATTGACAGAAAAAAATGTCACTTTTTTCCACTTCAATTTCTTCCCATATTATAATGAAGTTCTGAGTCTTTAGCTAGGTGGACAACTAACCACCCGACGCCTACTGTCCTGGAACCACCATCCCGCTGGGTAGTTTATGGCGATGAAGTTTTTCAACTACTCAGTAACCTTATTTTATTGTTGCGTGTGCGTGGGATACACACAACACGTACAGATCTATCGGATCTATATAGTGTTGCGTATAATTTTATAGTTTATCTTAGCCGAACTGCTTCTGGGTGACAAATGTCTCCGTCGCAGGGAGCACCGTCCTCATTTCAATGCTATTCCGTTCTCGGAGCGCGCGTGGTAATTCTTTACAACGAAATTGCTTCCCTTCTGGTTCCTATATTTTAATTTAGTAAAGGACTGATTAGCTGTGGCTTTAAAAGGGCCAGGTCTGCGCTGGCTCGCAGCGTCACCTCTCACCTCTCCGCAGCCCCGGGCTGGGGTCACTGCGGGGCCGCGGCGGGGGAGCGGGCAGCGCGGTTCCGGCTCCGGCTCCGGCTCCCGCTCCCGCCGCGCCTACCTGCGCGCCCCGCGCAGCGCCCCACGGCCGAGCCCGGCTCCGGGAGCAAATCCCCTGTCGCCCCCGTTGGAGGGGGAAGAGCCGCCAGCCTCTGCCTCTGGTACACCGCTGCCGAAATGAATCATCGCGGAAACAACAGGAAGATGCAGCTCAGCTAGGGGACAATAATTGTTTGGTTTATTTTAATTTGCATCGCCCCGGTTTACTGGCACTCTTTCTTTTGACTTCGAAGAAGGGGGGTGGGAGGAATCTGGCCGGGGAGCATCGCGCTGTTTAAAGGCTTCATATAAACTTCTGCATTTTGAAAGAATAACTTCAAAAACCTGTGTTTGATTGTATTCAGACATGTGCACAGCTCACATCGATTTGTGGATTCACTGAAGGTGTAAAGGTCCGTGGATAACATTTCAGATCGAATGTCCCTAAATCAGGAGATTCTCCCTTCTTTGCCAAATCCTGGAAGCAGTTTAACACGGGGGAGCGGGAAAGGAGAGGGAGAAAAAAAAAAAAAAAGTATTTTATTTTTTAGGCTGTAAAAATGCATTTCAAAGAGGGATGATATTCTACCAGGAGAGACTACAATAAAAATCACAGGTCGCTTCTGAAAAGGTTTCACTCTGAGCAAATATTTCGAGTATGTCGGATCCTCATAAAATTATACTATAGACTTTATTCCGACGATTATTGGGAAATCATGCAATGCATACAAAAATACAGGCAAGAAAGGACAAAATTAATTTATTTTCCGATATGAATAGTGAAAGGTGCAAGTACATTTTTAATAGTTTTGATCTTTATCAAATGATCGATGTAAATAAAGTCATATACCGAATATTCAGGAAAATACAATTAATTTTAAGAAGTTACCTTTCATTGCGTGCACCGATGCACTTACAGAGCTGGTGCGGAGCCATCGCTTTGTTTATTTTTCTAATGTCTACCCAAATTCCAGCAATCCACAGAGCAGTAACAGCTTTTTCCATGTGTTTATCATCGGGGTTGCAACAGGATTCGCCTCAATTGTTCTGCCTTTCTCGTGTTTTCCTTTCTTCCCTTTTCTGCATTTCCCAGTTACATTCGCTTTGGTTGCAAAAATAAACATAGGAGTTTTTAACAGCAATTTGAGATGATAATGGTTACTGATCCCATTCTTTCCATCATAATCTTCAAGTGGTTTAAGATTAATGATAGGAGGTGTTTTAGCAAGGAGTGTGGGTTCTCTTCTCCAAAGACCATCGCTATGATAATTTACTTAAGATGTTGACAAGACTGTCAGTAAGGCTAATTTTTTATTAAGCTGTGCTGTAGCGACTGTAGTAAGCATTTGTTGTTGTTATTTAAGCGCATCGTATTTTTGAATGCCTTCCTATAAATATTGTTATTTGGTCTCTGCCTGATGGGATCTGCAATTGAGATTATTCCCCTTGCCTTTGTTTCAAGAAAGGTATCTTCTGATATTCTGATATTCTCTTCCATTCTCCCCCGTTTCCTTACACGCACATTTTGTGAAAGAAAATAAATTTGAGCAACTACTCTTTTGGTCGAGCAAGCCAGATCTTCTGCAAAGCATTGTTTCGGCTGGACTCTGTCTAGGCACAGCCCTGAACAAACGGGACTAGATGCAGGTTTGAGTGCTGGTTTTGTGCCATTTTTTTTTTAATGGGCAAAATAACCCTTTAAACCATAAATATGTAACTGTGGTATCCTGGTGTACAAAGAGACTAGGTTGCCTTTTCAAACGTGGGCGATTCATGATTGTATTTGCGGCTGCCGAGCAGAGCTCTGCCCTCGCTGCGCACCCCGCGCTGCCCCAGCCGGAGCGGAGCCTTCCGCCGGGCCGGCACCCACGGGCGCTCAGCGCGGCTCCCGTCGCCAGGGCCGGACCCCGCGGTGGGCGGCGGCGGCAGCGCTCTCCCGCACACCTCCGCCCCGGCCCGCCGCCCCACGGGGTCGCGGCCGGGATCGGGCCGGGCTCCCAGCGCTATGGAGCCGCGCCGGGCTCTCCGTACCCCGCGCTCCTGCCCGGCCGCTTTCCCCTCTCTTCGGAGGCGCCGGTGAGAGCAGGACGGCGGAGGAGGGTGCGGAACAGCCTCCTCTCTCTGAGGAAAAAAAGTCTGGGGTGAAATCGCAGCAGATCAGTTGGTTTTACCCTTCTGTCGTGTTTTCAATAAACATAAAACTGCGGGCTTACCTATAAATTACCGGGGTCATGTGACACCCATTTGGCAATGGTTTATTGCCCTTTTCATTCCCCCCAGTTGCTTTGCTCCGCGCCTGCGGCCAAGCGCGCAGCGGAGGCCGTGCGGGGTGCCGGGGAGCAGAGAGCCAAGCTCAGGTGGAGGCCCCCGAGCACGGCCCGCCTTTGCCGCAGGGCCCGTGGGGCGAGCAGAGTCGCGCTGCCCGCGTGGGGCAGGCGTGGGACCCCCGTCCTCCCCCTGCGCGCTGCCAAGCGAGACGCCAAGTAAACGGCGGGGGCTACAAAAGCTGTTTATCCTCCTTATCAGCCGCCCCTAGCCGCTATCAGCAGCTCTGCGCTCCCAAAGAAAGGAAAAGGACAGTTTAGTAAACAGTTTATGTTACGGTCCTCCCAGGCCCAAAGGCAGGCGCGGGCCAGCGGAGGCGCTTCCCTGTCACCTGCGCTCTGTACGCAGAAGTGGGCGCGGGCGCGCCCCGCTGCTTGCGCGCCCCGCTGCTTGCGCGCCCCTTGAGCCGCGCATCTACCCTACACACCGGCGCGCAGGGAAGCGCGCAGCGCGGGCGGGGGGCTCCTCCGCGGCGGTGCCAGGCGCGGCCAGCAGGGGGCGCTCCGACGTTGCGCCTGGGAGCTCGCGCCGCTGCGCCGCTGCGCCGCGCGTCCGCCCACGAACACGCGTATACACACAGAGACACGCGTGTACACACACACACACACACATACACACACACTAGCAAAGCGTCACAGCCCTCCGTCCAGCTGTGCGTGTTCCCGGGCGCTGGACGCCCCGTGCACGCGCTCCGCCGCACGGGTGTCCCCGTGCCTCTCCCCCTGCGTGTGCGTGCGTGTGTGTACTATACATTATGCAACTTATTAAATACAACGATGAATTGTCAACATTTTTTTCGCCTGTTAGTTCCGCTGATCCGGGCAGGATTTATTTTCCGATCTCGGGTCCCGGAGCTATAACGCGTGATTTCTTTGCCTTAAATAAAATTGGTCAAATGTTGACAACCTTTAAGCCAATCTAACACTCAAGATTACTGATGGGAAACTAATGAGAAAATATCAGATCGTCCGGCCTGGGGGCTCCTAATTAAATCTTAGCTGATTGAAAAATAAAAGCGGGTTCGTGGGCGTGGGGGAGGAGGGAAGAAGCTCCGGGCTGAACTTTAGCTCTCGTTTTACGTGATATTTCCCCAACTCACCCCTCCCTCCACTGTTCCCCCCTTCCTCTTAAAAATCCTAATGTTATTTCGCTGGTTATTTCAAGAGATCCGAAAGCGACTATAATTCCTTGCCCGGTAAATATTAAGGCCTTTAAGCAACGTGATTTAACTAATTAGAAAATTTACATCATTAAGTCTCAGGGAAAGAAAAAAGGAGAAACAAATCTGCCAGTCATTTTAAAAGAGACAGGCCCTATTGAAGTGTGAAGAAATCGGCTCTAATTCAAAAAGGCAATCGGGCAGAAAAAGCCCTCAACATTACCCTGCTAGTTATTAATCAGAAGGGGTTTCCCCCCCTCTCCTTTCCTGCAATGGCAAGAGCTGAAGCACATCGTTAGTTTCTCCCAAAGCTACCGCACAGTTTCCATTCAGGTTTTTTGCCACTCGTCCATGTCTCATATTAGCAGCGAGTATTTCTCCATTCAAGGCTCACAGATTTGAAAATGTTTCCGAACTGGGGAGCCGGAGCCGCAGAAAAAAATAAGGCTCCCCGGACTCCTCACCTCCGCTCCAGTCAAATACAAGGGCTGAGATGCCCCGTCCCCCGCCCCCATTAAAGTGAGGTCCTAAAGTAAATCTACTCGGCGAGAACTAGAGTATGGCTTTGTTTTGCTCTCTTACCCTGCATTTCTAAACACAGACACACAAGCCTGAAAGTGGAAAGCCGCCCCCCTCCCCCTTTTTTTTTTCCCAAGGACTAGCTGTGTTCAGTGCCACGCACCAGCCTCAAGCAGAACAATATAAAACTTGAGTGAAAATCAGGGAGATCGGATTACTAATGTCGGGCCGTTAATGAAGTGATGCGGGACGCTGATTGCCGGCGCAGCGAGCGGGAGGAGGAGCTGGTGGCCCCCGGTTTAGGGAGCACAGCTGGGGTGGCTGCACGGGGAGCTCAGAAAGGGGGAGAAATGAAGGAGCTTGGTCCAAACCACCGGGAGTGTTACATCTCTCTCTTTCTCTGTCTCTCTTTCAAACACGCTCTCTAATCCTCTCCTTCCAACTGTTCACAGTGGACTATAGCATAAATAATAAATACATCCTACTCTGCGTTTTCTCTCTCCTAATCTCGAAGAATCTGACAGTCGCTTTAATCAAAGGAGTTTGCCCTGGTTCTTCATGGAGCTAATTTAAGGAATTTTAAACACGTCTCGGACAAAACCAGGTGATAGGGGCCTATTTCTGATCTCACGGCCCGGGGACGAACTCTCCTGTGGCTCGAGGAATTAACCCCGTGTAAATGGGTTCAGGATCAACCTCCTGATGGGGATTTTACTTGGCAGTAGCCTGTAAAGACAAATATTCTGGGAAAAAAAAAAAAAAAAAAGTCTCTGCAAGCCCTATTCCGGCTTCCACTTACGCCCCAGTGTTAACTTGTAGTCATCTCTGTAAGCAGATGCCTACAGATATGTAAGGTCTCCACCAGGACCGAACATATTCCTTTAGCAGGGCTACGTCGGCTTACAGAAAGATCATTTGAGCAGCTCCGCACGATGTGTGAGAGGCGGGCAGGCCGGTCACTGTCTCCCGCCTGCAGCGCTGCGGGCGCGACACCGGTGCCAGCCCAGCCCAGCCCAGCCCGTCCCGCGGGCATCCCACCGCACCCCTCCGCGCATCACACCGCACCCCTCCGCACAGTCCCCTCCGAGATTTCTGAGAAGGGAGAGGGACTTTTACGGAACGTGTCCTCCTCAATGGAAACATTCTCCGTTTCTCCATAAAATCAGCGGAATTACCGCCTTTGCGCCTTGTGGAAAAACAGTAAGGCAGACTTGTCTGCCAAAGCGAGAGGACCTGATCGCCAAGATGAAATGGAGAGGGGAGGGCAGAAGGAATAGCCTTGACTTCTCCGCCCCCTTTACATCAGTTTGTTTTGCAGTTATTCAAAATGATTGAGTTTTCTGAAGAAGACCCTTTAGAGAGGCAACAAAACCAGCATCAACATCTTTCCCCAAAAAACAACATGAACATCAACCTGTCTTCTGGCGGGGTTTCGGTGCTCAGAGGCATTACAATAAAATTTACGGCGTCCTTAACAACTCCCAAGTAAAAGCATTAAAATTCACTTTAAATGAGAAAACATTGATTTTTAAGTCTGGAAAGAACGAACCCGTAATTTAATTGCAAACTTTCACCGACAGAGCAGCATCTCAGGGAGGCCACATTCCATTTTTAATAGAGCCACTTTATGAAGTGATAAAAACAAAGAAAACCTGACAAACAGAGAGACAGTTGCAATTGCGAAAGAAAAGTTATTTGCCTTCCATATCCCTCTTCGCAGCTCCAAACTATCGTACCTTTCCCTCCCCCTTCACCCTTTGCCCCCCGAAAACAAAACACGAGTGTAAAAGCAAAGGATTTGGGATCCAGGGAAGAAGCAGTAGCTCATATTCTAAATAACGATTTGTCTTTACCAGGCAAGGAGTGATGCCAAGAGGTTCAAGGGAACATTTTCACAAAATGGTAGCTTCTTTTAAAAAGGAAACTCATGGGATAAATTTTCCTTACTTCCCATTGTTCGTTTAAAGAAAATGCTAAAGGGGAAGGAAAGGGAAATCCCACCCTCGCTTTCTATCTTATTTCTGTATCGGTTTTTGGTATTATAGGAGAGTAAAGAAGTTTTTGTTTGGTGGTTTTTCATTGATCACTCACTCTGAGCTAATGTAATTATCCTCATCAATAGAAGGCTGCAGAGAGAATCATTATGTGGGTGACATTGATAAATGATCACCCAAGAGCTGCCTTTTCTCTTGGGCACCCCCACATATGACCCTCCCACATACACAAGGTAGCCATAGAAACACCTTGAGATCCTCAAACACTGCTGCAAATGGGAAAATACAGAGAAAGCGAGAGAAATCCAACTTCACACACTTTCTGTCCCTCCTGAAGCCTCCCTCCCGTAGCACGGAGCCACCGAGCCGGGCTGCGCTCCGCCGTCCTGCCCCTGGGGCGCCCGGCCCCGGCCCCGCTCCCTCTCCCCGCACCACATCAAGTATTTGGGGGAGGAAGGAGGGGTAAGGCTGTTATGGGGCTTGCACTTCTTTTTCTCTCTTTCTTTCTCTGGAACAGTTAAGCAATGAGGTTGCACGCACCATATGGATGCACTGCTCCTTCTCTACGTGCATTGTGGAACCCCCTAGTTTGAAAGTCGCTCTTTGAGATGCGCAGCTACAATATCCGCCCCTCCTTCCCAAGTAGTACGCCTCTAAGAAAATGGTTAAACCCGAATTATTAGCAGCGATTTTTTTTTGTGGCAGGAATTTACGGGAAGGTTATCTATTTCTTACTACGGCAAAGATTGATGTTTTTTTCGGGCCGCAGACCCGCTTTTTATGTAAGCAAATTCCAAAATATTGAGAGCAGTAATTGATTCATAATGATCCATAAATCGATGCGACGAAGGGGCCGAGGGTGTTTATTTATTTTATTCCTAAAGCTGCAAGTAAAGTAGCTTTGACACCGTGTGGGGATGAAGGGGAGGAGTTGTTTAGCTGTGCGAGGTCATCCATCATCCCTGTCGCAGAGACTCTGCTCAGAGGAGCAGCCTCCCTTCTGTGTCTTTCTCGCCACCAAAACTATTAATATTAAAATCTGCCTACAAACCTTCCCCTCCACCCGCCTCTGATCCCGCACCGTCCTTCTCAGCTCGAAGATGCCGGGCTTCCCCCGCCGGCAGCGGGCTCTCTCCTGCTCAGCGCCGTCGGGTTTGATTTTTCCCGACGTGCTGTCAGAAGAGGTAAAAAGCCGGCTCCGTTTCCTCTCGACTGAACCCAGGGACGTGGCAGGGGGACTGGTCAGGCAAGAGACACCCTCTCGCCCAGCGGAGCCCTCTCCTGCCCCTCCACGCAGCGCGGGGCCGCGGTCACGCGTGGTGAAAGGATGTGGGTATTTCTCCGGGCTCCAGGGGCCTTCCTCTCAGTACACGCACCACGGCTGCAGTGCGGCAACGGCTCCGGGTCGGCCCTCGCAAAGGCGCCGCCGGGAGATCCCCCACTCCCCTCGGGAAGCCACGGGAGCTGCTGGAGAGACGGGCAAAACCCGCCGGCGGCACCGGCCGGGAGAGCGGGTCCAGCCGGTGGCTCCGCCGCACCCCTTCCCCTGCCCGGCCCCGGCCCCGGCCCCTCCCGGCCCCCCGGCCCCCGCAAACCTGGTGTGGGGCAATTCTCTCTCCCTCGCTCTCTCTGCGGTTATGAGCGAAAGGGGGGAGCTCCCGGCTCCCCCCGGCATCTCCTCTTCGGCCCGGCGGTGCCCGCTCGCCGCGGCGGGCAGGGCTCGGGCAGCCGCGCCGGCGGAGGTGCGCTCCCCTCCTCTCTTCGCCTTAAAGGCAGCAAAATCTGGAAGAAAAATCTCTCGTTTGTGGTGACGACAACTCCCAGACCCGCTCGGAGAAATGGAAATTTAGGATTATAAACATGTGTGTGTGTAAACAAAAGGTGTTTCTTCTGCTACCCTTCGTTTCCCACAGCATAAGCAATTTTTATTCAGACTAGAGTATTTTCTTTAACACTATACCACTGTCAAAACATTATTCCCGTTTTGGTTGCTTTTGACAGCTGAGCAGTTCTTAGAAATACCAAAATCGGAACCTTCCATGCTAAACAGTAAATCTCAGATGGAGAAATCTCCTTGCGTTTTTGTACCTTGGATTTTAGCAACACATCTCCTGGAGAGCACAGCCCAACAAGGAGGGACAGAAAAAAAAAAAAAAAAAAGAAGAAAAAGAAAAAAGAAAACAAAAAAAAACAACACAGAAATGCAAATATTTAGTTCATTATGAAAAGCAATTATCTACTATGGATGAATTCTTCCCTGTCTTTCTATCAGTCCGAGGAGTTTTCTGACTTTCTTACCTCAAATTGTAAATAAAAGATCTGCAAGGAAATAAGGTACTGATTAAAAAAAAAAAAAAAAAGCCTCCCTTTAAAGTGCTAGCATAAAACAATCTTGCCTTCTTATTTTCCGCATCCACAATAATCACAGAACTTGAAAATGGGAACCAGCCTGGGGTACGCTCTTCTTACGCAACTGAAGGGTTGAGGTGATTTTAACCAGGACAGAGAGCATCAAAGCCAAGCAAGGAATTATCATCCTTTAAATTTCATACGAATGCCTTAAAAAGACACCCACAAAGCAGGATCTGATTGCTAAATAAATCTTCACACCCATTCTACTGGCATCCTCCCTTCTGCCGCCAGCAGCGTGGGTCCATTTACACAGCTCAGAAATTAAACATTAACTATGAGGCTGAGCCTCTTTCCACATTCCAAAGGTAAAGTTGTCAAAGTTTTTAATAACACCCCAGCCAGTTGGAATGAGGAGGAGGAAGGAGGAGAAGAGTTACAAATGTACAGATGTTGAAGTCAGTAATGTTTGTTTCCTAGAAAGTTAAGGTAATTACAAACCCTTCCCCACTGCTCTCCTCCCAGAAATAAAGCCAGCACTTTCGCCTGCTCTCTGGGTCCCTGGCAGTGCCACTGAGGGCAGGGAAAGGTTGTTCCTAACACCACTGGTGTTTTCCTAGTTCAAACGCTCCTTTAGTTGCTTCCAAATGCCATAAGCTTTTGCTTAAGCAAAACCAAACCCTCACCCATGATTGTGCACCAACTATTTATATATAAAACGTCAAATTAACATTTTCCCTTGTTAGTTGATTTTTTTTTTCCTTCTGAAAACAAATTAAGACAAGAAAATCAGTAAAACCATCTCAAAATATAGATTATGCAATCCTCACATAGGTAAAACTCTAAATTAAACTTGAAGCTGCTTTTCTCATCCCAAAACTTCTGAACCTACTCCTGCATTAGAGCCATTCCTCATGTCTGAGCTGAAGTGTGGGAGGTAAGGCCTATGGTGGTGCTGGGTGCACACAAACACGTAACACGTGTGGGCTCACTGGTCTTGTGTCTGTGCCTTAACTCAAAGTTGGCTTCTATGGCATTAGCAGGTAGTACAGATAGTGGACACAGCTCTCTGAAATGCAAGCTGGTGAGAAAATATTTTAAATTTTGTCTAAACTAGCGTAAACATATCAATAATCAACAGAACTATACGTTCTTTCATCCAATTCTGCTAACACTGATGACAAGCTCATTTCTGATTTTTCCAACCTTTCTTCTCAATACTGATAAAAAATGTATTTAAGACATTCGTCCCAATAACTTTAGTCTCTCCTAAGTATGATTAAATACACAAAAGCCTAACAAAAAATCAAAAATGAAATATTTATTACCGTATTTTGTGACTTAACACCTTTTTTTTTCTTTTTAAAACATAACGTCACAGTCCTCATACAAGTATTTTAATGTAAATTTTGACAAAGCTTAAAGGTAACAGCATTTTCTTCTAGTGAGGAACACGTGCTGAGAAAGGAAGAATTCATGGACATACAATACCAATTCCACAGCAGATCTGATACTAGCAAAAACATTCTTTTTTTTTTTCAATTGAGGTAAACACATAGAATATCTAACATGAAACAATTAATAGACCGAACTCTGTACGAAGTTTGTTACAGTATTCTCTTGCTTTTTTTTCCCAAGCTTTGAGTTCATGATAAAGTCCTAGGTT
>NC_138661.1:32934446-32961946 GCF_964273445.1 Streptopelia decaocto
AGTTCACTTGCTTATGATCTGTTTCTTTACTTACCTTTAATGCAAAACAGCGGAAGCCCTTTGCCCGTGTTTTGTTTTAATGAAGTAAGGACCTATTCTGTTCCTCTCTAATTATATGAAGTTGTGAATCTGGCATCTGTGATACAGGGTACTTCTGGTGGAACTTAATAAAACGTATAAAACCACTCTCACCTACTCTAGAATGGGTAGGGAAAATCTGGACATGGCTTTTCCTATTTACATATACTCCTTGTATTTGGCTTAATGTTTTGCATGGTTAGTTGAGTTAGTGTTTTCCCCCTTTTTCACCTGTTAATGAAAAAGAAATTTAATGCTACACGGGAAGAGTTTCCCAAAGGATTAATAACCTTTTCAAAAACCTTTAAACTGAAGCAGCAGGCGAAATCACCATCAAGTTAAAGCCCTTGTTAGTGACAACAGTCATCACCACATGGAGAACAGTTTTATCCCATAACCTCATGGCAGGAAACCACAGCTCCCTAGTATGCCGGGGAAATGCATATTACAAAGTGGAATGATTAGAACGGCACCAACTGTTGTGTAAAGAGTTACGTTATTCGAGTGCTTTAATGGTAACGTAGGAAAGGTATTGTTACAAAAATCATATGTTTTACTGGGAACATATCTGGTGCATTCTTAAACAAAAGTAATAATCTTTTAATATTTTCTGGCAGTATGGTACCATGTCGCATTAGTAGCATATTGTGAATAGTCAAAGCAAATGAATGGATACAATGAGTTTTACTGCTCGCCTTCCAGAAGTGAAAGCAATGCATACACCAAGGAGTTGTGGGTAGCAAGAAAATGAGATTGTCCTGCTGATTGGATGCAGACAAGCAATGAGTAATTCAAGAGCTCACAGTCAAACAAACTGCTTGTGGCACTACTACTTGTACCCAATTACCAATTCAGAGAGAAAATAAAAAGCAGTTTCAGTAGAGTCAGGGTGGGAAATCTCCAATTAGCACCAATTAGCGAAGTTGCTTCCTACAGCAGAATTCTGGGGACATAAGAAAAAAAAATAATCTCCCAGAATGCCTGGTTGGAGCATTTATTTACCAGGTGATGGGACTCCTGAAGAATAACTTGATGAGGATTTGCGCCTGTGGGACTTGAATACACATACTACTTGGAACTTGCCTGCTCGATTTGACTGGTCAATCATAGGCTGTACTATTCTTCTTCTGGCATTAATAAACCTGCAACAGAATACAAAGAATAGAAGTCCTTTCATCAGCTTGCTTCTGTTTTTTGAGAACACCTCTGCTTTAAAACTGACAGGATTTTAGTGTGGTGTGGCAATGCATTTTGCTTCGCTTTGATTTTTTTAACAAAGTATAATTTCACTTTAAAGGATTTTCCTCTAAGTGCTCAGAAACTGTAACTGGTAACACGCTTATCTTACTAGCCAGCTTAAAGCTCGGTTTGCCAGAAGGCTTTGAACAAGTAAAGGCGACCAAAAACTTGTGTTAAAAGACAATTGTTTCTTTAACTTCTTCGAGTGGCTCAGAACCTGGTTAAAGTTCACAGGCTGGGAGACTTTTCCCCCCCTCTCCGTTGCAGGGATCCAGCTACTCTTGCAGCTGGCCATAAATGAGGACCAGGCTTCGCCACTCCGTGCTTTCACAAGGTATCGTTAGGTCAGCAAAGCCATCAATTAGGCTGTCTGAAGTTTTATCACCAGCGCAGCAGCAATAAGTGCCGGCCCAGAAAGGCTTCAGCCCTTCTGCAACTGGGGCCGCTGGCGCCTGGGACGGCGGGGGTCGCACGGAGGTCAGTGCCAGCCGGGGGCGGCCTCTGCGCCCCGCGCCCGGGGACACCCCGGCCCCCCCACCGCCCCCGGCCTCGGCCACCTTTCAACTCGGTAGAAACCCCCAGTCGCAGGTACATGTGGTTAGTATTAGGCCCAAAATAACCTTTATGGGTTTTTTTTCCCCCTTCAATCCCGGGCGGTTGCTGAGGCTTTTGAGATGGTAAAGGCAGTTAGTTGGCTGCAGAGCCTGGATTTAATTTTGATGGTAATCCAAAAATAAGTGCTTGCATATTTCTTTTAAGTTTAATGCACAGCAATCCACATTGTCGCAAGCTAAGCCAAATTAATTTCTCTAAAATAATTTTCAAACTTGCCTGTTCACAGCATTTCTTTCAAAACAGGGCTATTTTCTATCCCTCATGAGCCACGCTTGTTTTTGTCCCCCCTCTTTGTGTTTGAGAACACTTCGGAGCCTTCGCGCAGGTTTTGTGTGCTATTTCACAGCTCAGGCTTTCGGCTGGTGACCCTTAAGGAGTGCTAATGAAGTCGAATACTAGTGTTTAATCCTCTTCAGAAATACTAACATGCCCATCATCCAAAACAGCCTCCAATAATTGCCATTGGGCCCAATCCAGCGCCTAGCGAAGTCTTTCAGTCAGTTAACTGAAAACTAAGTTCATCTGCTCATTTAGCAAATTGTGAGCCTTTATATAGCATCAGCTCCACAAGGCCTTTTGTCGCATTTCCCTCGCTCCCACCCCCCGGTTAAATTCCTCTGCAGATAATAAAAGACAGTGGCACACCTTCGATTGCATCTTCCGTAATCACAGTCGTGGAAATTTCATTAGACAGATGCATAAATGCTACAAGTAACACTAAAGGGCTCTTTTGCATCTCTCTGTTTACATCCAAAAGACATTCTTTATTCTTTAGGAAAAGTATAATTCAGTTGTCAGAAATGTCATCCTGCCTCAGAATTAGTCATGACTTCAGGTATTAAAATAAAAACTCAGACACAGTCGATGTACTTGTTTATTCCCTTCTGACTGCAGCACAGTGAAGGCATCTACCCCAGCGCTGTGATTTCGAGGTGTGTTTCCATCCTCAAAGACAAAGGTCTCTGATAGGACTTAATTTGCTGAGATACTTTCCAGTAACTTACCACACTGACCAAATGGAGCCTGACCTGAACCTCCTCCGTCCAGCACGCCTTTTATCAGCTAAAGTTAAGGCCAATAGAGATTAACAGGAAAGCCTGATAAGACTGTTTTCTCTTCTCCTATGAGCTTCTAATGGTGTATACAGATGGCAAGGTTTTAAAAGAATGGAATGAATGCTTATTTAGGCCTGTAAAAAATCACAGACAACAGAAACACCCCCCCCTACACACACACTTTCCATCTTACAAACCCCTTTTCTTCAATCAGGCCACTCCTCAGGGAAACCAAATAGCTTTTTTTTTTTCTTCTTCTTCTTTTTTTTTTCTTCCTTTTTTTTTTTTTTTTTTTTTTTTTTTTTTTTTTTTTTTATTTAAACCCCAACCACTTTTATTATTTACATCTGGTGGTCCCCTTATTTATGTCCCTCTCCACTTCCCTGAACACACAGCTCGGTGCACAGGGCTGCGAAGCATTATGGGCCTTGGCTCTCAGCAGGAGAACTCGACACTGTCTTCAAACAAATAATTAAGGGGAAGGTTAAAGGTTCACCCAGAGGTCATATCTTTGGATACTCCTCAGAAAGTTTACATTAGCAAGAAATGGGTGCCCTCTGAAGTGTTCTTTCAATGGGCTCGCACAACAAGGCAGAGCATTAAGGAAATTCTAAGTCCTGAAGGGTTTCAGGTGATGACTGCTTTACCTCCATGAGCACACAGATTGGGATACCCTGGATAGGCACCACAGACTAAGCCTTTTTGGACGGGCGTTGAAAACCCAGTCTTGCTCAGCCATTCACTCCCAAAAAAGCTTGGCGTTATTTTATTCTGCTGATGTGAATAAAGACAGCCTTTCACTGTAGAGGCAATTCACCAGTTGTTTTGGAAATTGAAGTTAAAACCCTAATAGTGAGTCCTGGAATCTTTGTATACCTACAAAAAATAGTGATAAAAGTGAAAGCGTTTGTCCAGTAAAACTTGCAAAAAATAGTGCTTGGGTTTGATTTCTTATTTCATTATTTCTCCATTTTTCTTTTGCACTTGTGCATAACTGCAGGTGCAAATGATGCCCTCTAGACCAGCAACACTTGTCTGAAGAGAAGATACACTGTCATACACTTATAAAGATATAGGAGAAGAGAGTCTTTAGGCATTGAGATGATTTTGAAATTCCATTTCCTCTGAAAAATCCTATCCATAAATGGCATCAGTTATACCCACCAATGGGTATGTCTGAAAAATTACAGATGAAATTATTTATATTTGCAAACTCGCAGGTGCAAAACAAACATACAGTTCATGTGAAGCTATAAATCAGATCCTAGCTTCATTTAGCAGTAGCTAAGTCACATAATGCATCAGCACAATTGGTAGTCAAGGGCACAGAATGCAGTATTTGTGGATTACTATTTATTCTTTATACTGTCCCATAAATATGCACAGTCCGTAACAGAGATGTAGAAACCATAGGCTCTGCCCTAGCCTTCTCGTTTTTTGAGTTGTTTGTTGTTTTGTTGTTGTTGTTGTTGTTTGGGTTTTTTTTAATCCCTCAGGGAGCCATCTCTAGGGCCAAAGTAAAGCAAAATACAACCTTTTGCACAGCACTTCAGTTCGTGTGTTGCAGAAACACTGTGATGTTATTTTGGCACAAATGTCTTCAAAAGGCATTAAGAGACAGGTGGAAGAAAAGAGAACACTAATGCCACTACTTCCAGCGTTATTTGGAACCCTATAAAAGCAGAATTCACAGCCCTTCACCCAGAGGCCAAAGATTGAACGGCCTGAAAAGATGAGTAAAATCTATCAAGAAGACATGGCTTTCTTTGTTACTCTTCTGTTAATAGTAATTCCTATTATTTGGATGATAGCAGCAGTTAGAGGACCCCATGAGGCTCAGTCTCACTCCACCCCATGCTGCACAAGCACACCGTCCAAGAGAACTCAGGGTCTGAACAGATTTCCCAGATTTCCCCAAGCCTGGGGGAGAGGAGAGACGCCTTCTCCCTGTTCATGAAGGGGAATAGAGACAGAAGGAGATTAAGTGACAAGGCCAAAGTCATACAAGAGATCTTTGGCAGAGCCACACACCCAACATAGATTTCCTCAGTCCTCTCTCAGCGCTCCTACAATCTGCTATCCATATGCTATCTTTCCTTTGTTCCCCAGCTCGGCAGCCAGGCGCGCTGGCAGGGAGAGCTCACGTTGCCACTGTTTGTGCCTTACCTGCTGTGCAGATAAAGAGGGGTCACCAGCCTCCAGGGCTGTGAGGCGATACCTTCCCAAACTCTACACTTATACAGTGCTTGCTCCTCGTTCCAGAGTGATAAATGAGGTGTGTAATGTTGAGAAATACATGTCATTGACATAGTACATTTAATGAAAATCTCACTTCCTGCATTTCACAAATGACAGATTACTGACCTCACTTATTCAAACAATAGCCATTTGAATTGAAAGAAGGGGTTTTGCATCTTGTATTTTTCTTTAATTGCTACCTAAAGCAGCTACATATATTTCCTACAGCCAGAGTCTGTCTTTTTCACACAAGTAGTGCACAGTTACTTTTGCACAGTTACTTTCACACATTAACTTTCGTGGGACAATTTATGAAAGCACAACGAACAAAATTTGGCCCCAAATGTACCACAATATGGACTTTCAAAAGAAGTCACTTCATTTTTGTCTGCTTCCAGCAAAACCCAGTAGAGCAGTAAAGGTATACTAGTGAATATGCAGTGTAGCCTGGTGATTTAGTAGCCGTAGTCCTAATTGGTTCCTACCACTGCTAATTAGCATGACAATATAATCTAAATATATGCATTCAATTGCACCTCTTCAAATAGAGCCTTGGTTTTCTTTGTCCAAAATAAACATGTATTCTGAATTTTATAGGAAGTCCTGTAATTAATCTTCTTAATATATTTATTATATTTTATCTCAAGTCATATCAAATGACGTTAAACTCACATTTACGTATTACATTTTATTTTTATAATAAATAATGTTCAAATAAAATTGCAGAGACATATTTATGCAAAATGCAAAAGAGAATAAACAGCAAATATACATCCCTCAGTCTGCTTGTTCAAATCTGGCACATTCAAAACCATTTTTTTTTTGCTGTTTCCACTGTCTTTTTTAAACACACTGTACATGTATTTCAAGATACTGTGATCAATCCTTAACTGCATCTGTGTAAGATTAGTTCTTGAAATGAACTGTTAGTGGCTGCACTGATTGATAATCAGAATTAGAAACATCTCCAGCTTTATGGCTACCATGGAAAATTCACTTTAAGTACACAAAGTCCCAAAAGTCTTTTTTTTCAGGAGAATGAAGTGCATGAAAGCTTGGGAAACTACAATTCATCCCCAACTTGGGGGTCTAATCTGAGCTCAAGCAGAGAGTGGTATTTAACTCCAGCCACTTGTTTTTATGTCTAGTATCTAGTATCTAGTGAGATGAACTAGTGTAAAACTGAACCAGTCCCCCGTAGCAGAGTAGCTTGCTCCTTCTGAGAAACTGAGGAACAACGTGGAGCTACTGTGTACAACTCAACACTATTCAGTATCGGTCTTCAATCTGGATTTCCACTTAAAATATCCATCCCAGAAAATAAGGTGTTAAAATAATGCATTTATTAAACAACCCAGCCACTGCATAAATGGGTTCTCAATTCTTTATGTGAAAAACAGAAAAATAAACAAATTTGTGAGATGAATCCACAGTTCTATAAAAGGATTAATGACAAGGAAAGTTTTGACTCACTTTAGATTTTAGCCCAAGAAGACACTTCTGCTTTTTTACTTGAAAATAACAGAGATACTGAATGAACAGTCACAGGCTTAGTCATAGAAATAATAAAAATAAAAGTAACAACAATAATGTAGGGTTAGAATTGCTACTCTTCTGTCATCTGAATATAAAGCCTAATTTTCAAAATTTGTAGGTACCCAGAGGAATAGTCCAGCAAGATTTTTCAAAAACCTGCCAAGTCTAGATGAGAAGCTTGGCTTTTATTAAACCTAGGTAAAATGGGAGCTGAGCTTGATGAATAAATGGGGTTTAAGCACCTACTTCAGTGTCTTGCTGAGTAAGAGCCTAAGAATGCATTCTAAAAAAATAATCCAAATGTTTTCACCTTGGATGGGAAAATAAGTCTTTGCCTAAATGATATTTCAGTATTTGGACTATGAACATGCCAGTATTTAGCTCAGGAATATATACTACATTGATCTCTTGTTGCTGAAGAATGCCCTAATTTGGAAGGGAAAATAACCAATGAAATATTTTATCTAAGTCACAAAAAAAGTTTTCATAAGTAACCTAGAAAACTTCTTCTTTCCCAGGCTGAAAAAGTAATTTCACAAGTCTTGAGCAGATCAGAGCAGTCTGAAAGAATGCATTAGAAAAGACTAATTTGCAGAAACACTTTTATCACTCCCATGCCTTTACAGCAGCCTTTGTCTATCACACAAACTTTTATCTGAGCAAGTAAAATCTAGTTATTTTATTTAACTTCTCCCTCCAATATGTATTCTAACCTGACAGAATTAGGTTTAGGCATCCTTCTGTATGTGTGTGTACAAAAATAGTTGAGAGAGTCCTTGTTTATGCTTCATTGAATCTATGCCACACCTGGTTACCAACTCTTATTTGCAGCATTCCTTATAGGAAATTTAAAAAGCTGAGTTAGTCACCTGGAAATGAGTCATCTGAACAAGTCTTCCCAAAGTCATGAATATTGAGAAATGGAGTTACTTACACGATTGGTTTTGAGAGGAAGAGGGAGGGACAAGCAGGTTTATGTCCTGACAAAAACTTTCACATAGTTTTGGATGGCCTTGTTAGAGAAGGGGGTTATGGGATGTTTAAACTGACTTTCTGAAGCTAATTTGGACATCTCACCTCTGTCAAAGGTGTGATTCAGAAGACCTAAGTCAGCATCCACGTTTGGTGGAGAGAGCAGCTGGGCTGGGTGCCTGGGGCAGCCCGAGGCAGGCGCTAACCATCCCAGAGACCTCTGCCGCATCTTGTATGTTTATGTTGGAGCTCCTAAAAATACATTATGCCACTCCAGAGCTGCCAATTTTTGGAAATCATGAATTTTCCCATCCTGTAACTGTGAGACTGCCTTAAAAAATCAGAAATTTAAACAGTGCTCTTCTCACTATTTGCTTTGTGGGTTTTTTAGTCACTGTGTCACATTTTTAAAGTGCTCTTCTCAGCCACAAAATCTAGAAACTTACTTGAAAAGTTTCTCACATAACCATTGCCTCCTGGAGCTGGGACCTCGAGTTAACATGAAATAACTTGAGCCTTGTGATAAAATAATGAAAATTGTCAAGACAGGCATCTATTCACCTCAGAGAAAATCTGTCTCGTTAAATGTGTAACTCTTGGTTACCAGGTTACCTCTTATGAGCACAGGGAAATGGTTTGGCTCTGCCAAGGAAGGATGCGGTGCCTGTCATGGGGAGCACCTGCATGGCAGGACCAGCCCCAGGGAGCCACCCTGCCTTTGCTCCGGGTCAGGGGTTTGTGAGCAGGACCTTTTCTCTACAATGAAGACAGATGTCGAGGAGGCCCCAGTCATGGGCAGGGCTCCCTGGTGCTCCCCACAAACCTGGAGGCCCCATGGCCACCTGGCTGCCCTGCCAGTCTATGCCCGGCAGTGTCCATCAGCCTCGCCACCAGCCCAGGGCCGTGGGGTCCAGCGCCAAGGCCCAAGCCAGCCTGCACTTGGGGTTGGCACCCAGCAACGCCGGCTGCCGCTCCCTCCTGCAAAACTGGACTTGCCCCAAGTCTCAGCCCCCGGTGGCCCCAGGAGAGGCCTCTGCTGTGCAGTGGGGTGCCGTGAGGTGGGGCCAGAGCACCGCAGCTGGGCCTGGCCCCAGGGTGCCGCTGCCTGGGGCATGGCTGCCTCCCCTGTGCCCAGAGAGCCCAGCAGCACTGTGTCCATGCTCTGGTTTTACTTGGTGCACATGTGGGGATTGCCCTGTCCTAGGCAGCGAGGTCACCACAGAACCCTGCTGTGAGCCAGGTGCGGGTGCCTCATGGTGTGAAGGCGGCGAGGGGCTCCCACTCCTCGGCCGTGGGGTGGGCACAGGGTTTCTCACAAGCCCTCAGGAAACCCCAGCTGAAGTGGAAAAGTATCATCCCTTGTTCCCCCTGGGTTTCCAGTGGGTAACGAGTGCCTTTCAGTGCCACAGAACGCACGCCGGCCATGGCTTTTACTCTTTCACAAGTGCCATCAGATTATTCATAAATGATTATTTATCATGCCCTGTAAAAACGATCTTTTAAAGATACTTGAAAGGAAGGGAGGAGACAAACAGACATACTTCCTTAGCTATTCATATCTTCCAGATAAAATGCAAAGTCAATAGACGTAAGGTGTAGTATATAACCTCATCCTGTACTTGATTTATTGCAGATGGGAATCACCTCGAAACTGAATCACTTTGAAATTTTTACTACTGACATTAAAATTCCAGGTTTGTATACATATGTCTTGTGGAGATGCTAAATACAATTTCAGCTAACTTGGCATGCGCTTTGATTTGCTGGCACTTAGACATCCATGTTAAAGGTAGATAAAATTTCTCCTATAAAATCTTAAGTAACTCATGCATTTAAAGATGTGTTAATTTACCATCTTAAACTCATAGGAAAAGATTTTCAAAACTAATAAGGGTCCAGTAGTCTTGAAAACACAATCAGCTTATCTAGCTTCTTACACAGGAGTTGAGTGGCCTCATTTTAGGCAATGTTTTTTTTTTTTTTTTAAGTGTAGTTTTATAATAATATCACATTGATATTGACCAAAGCATTTTACACATCTTTCGAACTGCTTCACATTAATTTGTTTAGCCAATTCTAAATTGAACCAAAAAGGAGATTTGTCAACAAATTTAACATCTGTTTAACTTCCCTGATCAAATTAGATTAAGGCATTAATTCTCCTTCTTATTTTTCAGTGGAAACTACCTAAGTAGCAACTTGCCAAAAATGCATAAAGGTGTTTAGCAATTATGTACTGGGTATGTTTGAAGAGATCAAGGTGCACTCACATGTCCCGTACTATGGATATCTCTGATTAGCTTGTCATCTATTCTGAAGAAGATGTAGCCCAAGTCTCCTATACTATGTAACAGGCCAGCTGTTAGCTGTCTGTCAAGCACCTAAAGTGGACAAGTAGTCCAGGAGCAAAAATGTCACTCCTTTGATCTGGCAAGGAGCAGCTGCTGATTTATAGAGTAGGACTTTGTTCTTCCGTTCTATTTTACTTTCTTTCCTAAGGCAGAACCAGAAAATCCAGCAGAAAAAAAAAAAAAAAAGTGCCGTTCTCTGCAACATCAACAAGCTCTGACAACTGCAACAGGGTTTTTCTTGGCCCTAACAAAGCTCTCAGGCATCTCCTTTGACGCTCACCTTTTTTTTTTCCTTCTCCTTTTTGCAATGCGGTAGTTATTGTTTAATTCAGCTTCTGTAAATGGAATGGACTGTGGCCAGCAAGCCTGGGGCATAAACACACCTGTATGAAAGAAGCCTTATTGTAGCAACCATCTACAACCAACCTGCACATGCACTACCAGTTCGTGAGTTCAGAAGGAATGTTCCATTTTCCCTGACAGTAAATTTTGCCTTAAGATAACAATTTTTTGTACCCACTGTCCTGTCTTGACCATGAAGCTTTTACATTTTTTCATTGTTATTAAAATCTGAAGGAAAAAAAAAATAATGTATTTTTTTACCTGTCAACCAGTGGACCTCAGGAAACTGGATCCTAAGAGCCCACTTTAAAAAAAACACAGCCAAAATATATTTATAGAAACACACTGCTGAAAGTTGGAGAACTACTGATCCTAAAGATGCCTGTTCCATTCCAGAGACAACGACGCAGTCATGGCCACCTCCAGCTTACATTGTTACAGATTCTCCTCAAAAAAAGCATTTTGCAAAACAAGTACTTAGTAAGAAATAGCATTTGATGCAACTAAATGGACCGTGGCACTGCCAGCCCAGAGTCAATGCTCTGTTCCATTCTTTCAGACTCAGCAGGTGCTGAGCAGATTCTGTGGGGTGATCAGTCACTACAAGGGCTGTTAAACTCCTGCCTCACCTATTGGAAGAGTGACAGAGTTTTATTTCCTTTCTGATCTGTTTTCAAGTTTATCAGCTTAAACCCCAAATCTACAGGCCACAAGAAAAGGTTGCAATATAATGCTGATGAGCAGGAGAGGAAGTATCCTGTGTGTTTACGGATGGGGAAGGAACAACACAGCAAGCTGTGTATTTGACCCTGGTATGTGTCTATGCACGTGCTGTGTTCACACTTCTTCATGCTGTAACTTTAAAAACAGACAAAAAGGATTACAAAAACAAAGATGAGGTGAGGGTGGTGGGGGCGACATCATGACTACAAGATCTTTTGCATATATGTTAGCTTGTGAAAATAAATAAGAACTATTACAGCCAGGGCCCTAAGGGAGGCAGAAAAATGATGATGTACAGGATAGTATAAAATGATATATTAAAAACTGTGCTGTCAGTGGAACAATAGAATATTAAGCAAAAGTCCATAATAATTGGCAGATATTTAGCTGTAGACATCTTTCTCTGGTTGGTGGGTACTGCAGTATACGTGAGAAGAAAGAGAACTAGTTAGGCAATTAGAAGTAATGGGCATAAATAACACACTATGTATAAATATACCCCTCCCTCTCCCATGTTATAGCTCTTACCCAGATACACCTAATCACCTCTCAGTAAGTCATACCTACACGCTGGTATCCCTGGTGTGCTGCTCTTTGCACTGTCTGGTTACTGGAGATTCTGCCTATGTTAATGTGATTCTGTGATTCTGTGCTCTTTCTCTGTGCTGCAGAATCTTGTTCATTTTTCCCTTTTAATTATTCCAATACCCTTGGCAAGTCTTTATCAAAGCAGAGGGTCCAATGGCTTAGTAGCTAAAGATGTGTCAACACCACAGAGACCATGAGACTGCGGCCTGCCATGTTATGGAATACGTGCTCCACAGTGACTGAAGGTATTAGCAGTGCAACTGTGGGACAGCTGTATTATTTAAGTGTGCTAAAATGAAGAGGTAATTATACAGATCTTCCCAGTGTCATGCTGGTGAAGCTTTTACTCTGTCTCATCCCATTTTGTGTTCTCTCTATCAGGGGAAAGTGCTCTAAAAACATTTTTCAGAGGTTGTTAGTATATCAGTGTATCCTTGTGTCTTAGTTACTGTAAGTGAAACTGGTTTGGAATCATGGAATGGAAAAACGAAAAAACTTCAGTGGTGCAATTTCCTCAGCCTATCATTCCCTATCCCAGGCTCCCATACTTTCTGACCAGGGCTGCATCTCCCCCAGGGCTCAGCGCTTGCTCCCCAGCCTACCTGGCTGGTGCACCAGAGATAATTGCGAGGTACAGCTGGCAAGTCAGCGATAAAGCTTGCTGGTGCTTTGCACGGCTCGTAGATGGTCAGATATGCAATGATTGAGGATATATATGTGAATGTTACACTGTTTCCTTTCTCTCTGCAATTTTCATTCTTCTGAACAAGCTAAGGACTGAAACCAGGAAGGTCTGCACTTTCTGAAGCACTTGAATGGCTGGGTTCCCCTGATTTCAGTACTCAGGTGTCTTATGGGCAGAGAAAAATATTGGAGGAGCCTGTGCTCAAGTGCAACACATTTCAGTTGTTGTTGGCTTCTCTAGCTAAAGAGGGGGCTATTAATGTATTTTTCTTTCTTCTGTTAAAGGATGGGTAGCTGGAAAAGTCTCTCAGTGTCATCACTGTCACTTAAATATCTCATGTGAAAATTAAATCATACCACAAAAAGAAACTTGAAACTGAGCACATATTTCTTCAATGAAAACTGGCCTGTTCTGTAATGTGTTCCACTATCCCATATTTTGCATACAATTGAGATACCTGTTATGAAATGAAACCCAATCTTTATAACCTATCTAATATTTATCTTTCTTTATGAGAGCAGTTTGGAAACTCTGTGTGTGATCTTACATAATTTTAATAACTGGTTGCTGATGGATTTCAATATTAACTCTGACTGTTCTGACTGGTACGGTGTTGAGACTTAATTTTCAAGAGAATTTCACTAATTGGTCCTGCACTGTGTAGGGGTGAAGGCATCTAAGAATATGTGTATAAACCTGCATTTGAGCCCTCAAAACTGGTAACTGCAGGGCCATATCCAACAATGCTGATCACTCAGCCTGGTCTAGTAAAGCACTCAGATGTATGAGGAAAGGTTTCAAAATTACCAAGTCATATTATCAAAATCATCATAGGCCCTGGAAAACTAATCCTAATGTTCAGTGAAATTCTGAGTTAGAAAGCAATATTAGCAAAGGGATGTTGACACTAGCACCTAAATTGTAGGTGATCTGCTCCCAGGGAGATTCCTGTCTCTGGTTAGCTGTTCCAGAAATTACCAGAAGGTGGACTTAGATACCTAACGACATTTTTTTGTGGGAAAAAAAAAAAAAAAAAAGGCCTCACTTAACACTGAAACTGTCTAAACTCTTTAGGCATGTAGATTTCTACTTTTTAACACTCCACCTCATCCTCATTTCTGCCACAGTGTATATGTGTTTCCTAACAGTGAGTTACCTTCTGCCATAACCACACTCTATCTCTGAGTCAGAGGAAGACACTTAGGTCCAGTCAAGATTCCTATGGGTTGTTTTAACGAGACAGACATCTTATGGCAGGTCTGTTCTTTCTTATAACAACACAGATAAAGATCTCTTTCCTTTATAGCTGACACCATAATTATTTGAATATTTATCTGGAAAGAAGGAGATCAAGTTTTGTCTCCCTATCCTGCTTGATTTGGAACAAAGACTTGCACATAGGTCTGTCACTTCCTAAAAGAATATCTGAATCACCCAGGTATTCAGTACAGTGAACAAAGCCCTTTCAGTTCTCATTCTGAAGATGTTCCACCTGAAGTAAGTAATTTTATAGTCATAATTAACCAGCACTTAATTGTCATGCATCTGAAGTTGGAGCCCTAACCAGGAGGCTGTACAGTCAAGCCCTTATTCTTATTTAACTTCATTCTACTGACTGGTTGTTGCATACACAACAGAAATGGCAGTCAGGAGAACAAGAAAGGCACGGTAGTGAAGAAAAGATGGAGCATTGATTGGGAAACTCATTTCATTGGAACAGTTAAGACATTGATTTAAATTAAGACAAAGAGAAAACTGCAAACATATAACCTATTTAACAAGTGAATTTTCTAGCCAATGAGCCATTGAGTGTAGCACTCCCTCTATCCCATTTGCCTCTTTCGTGTAAAGTTTGATATGGCTGACGTATGACAAGAACATTGGCTGGATTTGCCCCTAGGGAGATACACTGAAGCAAGGCTGACTTTGTGCTGAAAGTTGTGTATCACTCTGGAACATGTTACTGTCTATTTATCACTATATATGTATTTATGTTCCTACTCCTCTGTCCTGGAGATCCTTTTTATGTAAAATAACCATGGGCAGGGTAATATCTCACCTTTCAGTACTGCTAGGGTTACAGTCCCAAGTTTCTCATATCCAATTCTAAGCAGTTTTGTGCATGCTCACCAATGGCAATAAGCATATGTGGATCAAAAGAATGTAGTCATCTCAGGACTGGGCAGCAGCCAGGTGACAATGCTTGAAAATTCAGTGATGCTAAAGGTAGTGACTATCTTAAACTAAATATTGCAGGGTTTGCACTCATATGCAACTCAAATGGTATACATATCTAACAGATACATATATATTCATGAGGAAATATTTTGTAAAATATGCTGCACAGATCTTTTATTGTGGCTTACACTGTTTATAAGCCAGTATTATAATAATACTTTCATAAGAGGTTCAACCCAAGTTTTAGAACATCTTTAACCAAGTTTTGAAAGAAACACCAAATTTAAGGTCAACAGAAACATTATGTAAAATAAAAACAGCCTGTGAAAAGAGAAAAAAATGCCCCAAATTCACAGGCAGCATCTTCAGGCGAAGTAGTTCAGCATTGTGCTTGTGTGCGTAAGTATTTAAAAATAAATTTGATGAGAAGTTAACTACAAACAGAGTAAAAATAATGTTTTCATTCTAATTCAGTGTCCGAACTGAAGAAAACATAAGAAGATAAATCAGTAGTTAGAAGAGGGAAAGTTATTTTTCACTTTGAATTATTATCAATGACATGAACATTCCTAGGAACAATATGCATTTCTAATTTGACAGTGAAAATCCTGTAATATTTAACTTCTTTAGAAATCAAATGTGCCCTTATACATGTAAACTTGTAAACTTGCATCCTTATAAAACAGAATAATAAAATCAACAAATGCAAACATGCATTCAGATGAACTAGTAAAGGAGAGTTAGTTTCCATTTCCTTCTCTTGATTCTTCTCCAGTTGCTATATTCAGTCTTTCCAATGTGACTATATTATCATCCACAAAATTTTTAGCATCATCGTAATCATAAAAGATATACTTTATATCTTTATAAATCACATGAGGCTCAGCAGACCCTAGTAATGCCACATCTGCTTTAATCCTAGGAAATTCTAGCCTAAAACAGCATAGCCTGTGGTGTCTCACCTGAGTTCGCAGAGACATGTCAGGAAATGCATTAGCTCTGTGAGTCAGTGAAATAAATACAAACGAATATAGTGGCCAAATTAAAATTTAGCACTCTAAATGGGTTTTGACAGAAGCCCAAGTTGAAAAATCCAGCTGTATTTTGCGTATGTCTCTTTACCACCAATCAGTTCTGATGAAATGAGTGGTCCAATTAGCTACCTAATTTTTGATGCCTGGTAAATGTGTTCATAGTAAAAAAATACAATGTATCTAGAGGACCAGTTTTCCTTTGGTCCAAGAAACTAGGGTCTCCAAACAACAAATATGAAAACCTTATAATGACAAATTCCATATCCTAATTTGAAACAAAAATTCACAGTTCCAAGTACCTCATTGCTAGGACGAACTTGATGCAAAGATGTGTAGCTAAGATGGATTCCTACACTTCATTTTCAGGTGTACTAAATACAGGTGAAAAACTGGTAAGTGAAAATTTTGTGGGCATGTTTTGCATTGGACTGAAAAAAAACCCCAAACATTTCATCCTTCAGCCAAATTTATCCCAAGTGCTACCTAGATCATGCTCTGGTTTTCCAATATAGCACTGTTCTACAATAACTGCTTAAGCATGCCATACAGTATTAATCTTCCTCATGAACTCAGTACCAAACCAGTTTCCATGGAGAGAAATTAAGAGGTATGTACAGGCAAAGGAGAAAATATATGGCTAGCTGATGATACAGAAAGGCTCTTTAGATGAGAGCTACGGTAGAGTGGAAGGATTTTTCAACTGAAATTGCAGAACTGAGGGGAGGGCAGCATTAGACAGAGAGTAGAGAGAAGAATACATATATATATAAAGACATCTATGCTGAAGTAGGTTTTGACATTGTTTTAAAAAAGACAATTTTGAAATTGATCCAGAAAAGGATGGTGGAAGGCTGCTGAAGTGCCTAAAGTAGGAGATGATTTTGATGTGTGTGTGATAAGGAAGCATCAGCATTTGACACATTAGGGGGAGGATGAAGAACTGGGACTTAAAGTCCTGAGAAAAGGGGACTACAGTAGTCAAGGTGCAAAGAGATGAAGGCAGAAGCAAGAGAGACATACTGTTGAAGTGGAAATAGGAAGAGCGGCAGACACTGGAGGTGTGAGAAAAAGAGCAACACCAGGAAATGCATGTGGATTTTGGGCAGTGGGAATAAATGTGTGAGGAGTCCTAGAGCAGTACAGAAGAGTGAGACTTGTATTATTTAAAAATGTCTGAGAGACTAATGTTGCTCTGGATTCACAGTCAGTTTTGTTCACCAGGTTATAAATCCATCTGTATAAAATGATACTATCTAAAATGCAAACTTCCTTTAAACAATGTTCTGTTTATTGTAATAGTTTGTTAGCCAAGCAATCTCTGCAGTAGCTGCAGCTGTGGCTTGTTCCATCTCATCAGTAATTTTAACTCTTTTAGTCATTAATGTGAAGCTTGTCACAGTATTTTTAAATGATAAATATACTTTCCTCCCAGTTCTTGAGTTCCATTTTATTTGAATGGACTATGCATTCTTCAGCATCTCAATAATTTGCCCTGAGGATCACGGCAACGTAGCTACACTTTGGAACAGAAGATATGAATATGGTTCTGATAAAGCTCTGCAATGTTTATTAAAAAACAAAAAGTAGCTTTAAACAGCTTATGATTATCTATTATATAATCAGTATCTTTCCTCATAATATTGTCCAAAGATCTAAGTCCTGAAATAGTATGCACCTGTGTGAGAAGGTGGCCACTACATCTCATGAGTTGTTTAATCCCCACTGTTTTTTGTTGTGTGCACAGCACCAAGTAGACCTTTACTTACAACTGCTTTAAACAGTGTCTGCCTGCCCTATGGCTTTCCAAAAAACCCCAGGATGAGGTTAGCACAATAAAGAGCTTGATTTCTCTAAGAAACAGTCATTCAGCCTGACAGCACCCATTCATTTACTGGAGACTAAACAAAAAACATAAAACAATAAAAAAGACAAGACGTTACTGTTGGACTTAGTGACTCCTGAACGGGCAGCTACACTATCGTTACCACCAAGTGGATACAATCTAAGCTTGATGTTGGCCTACTTAAAATTACTATTTGCTATGAGGTGTTGGCAAATCAACTTATAAAATGATGGGGAAAAATAAGAGAAGCTCCATTAAAAGCTTTTTCTTTCCTTTAAATGAGAGTAGACACAGTAGAACACTTCGAGTATGACCCACTTATTACCTTTGTACATTTGTCTTTATTAACATTTATTAACTGATTAGATTTTCCGTAGAAGTAATTATGCGTTGTTAGATAATTGTATCATTGTTGCTTCTTATTGGGGAAAGGTATTACATCCAAACACTTAAGACAGATAAAGCCAGATGGATGCATCTGTCTGTCCATCCATCTGTCCACTCAAGAAGCCTTTGGTTATTTTTAGAGAATTTAAAGCAGTGATGCAAGTCATAAACAAAAGGGGCATTTCAAAGAAGAAAAATATGCTTAATTAAATAGGTGTCAAAATAATTTTACTGTCAACATCCACAATATCCATGATACAGTGAGGCTGTGTAAGTGTTCCTATGGAATGCTAGTTCTCAGAATCGTAATGAGTTGCTATTAGAAAAAGCAGGGCTATGTTATTAGTATCCCCACAGAGTTATCTTCTGAATTATTTATACTTGCAACACTTTCACGTAATGGCAGTTTTAAACTCAAGCAAACAAAGCAAACCGCACAATAAAAAGAGGGGAAGAGAATTGTACAGAAACCCTTGCTGAACGCATATAGTTAGAAAGGCGAATCAAACAAACTAATCAGATTTTGTTTCCTACTCAGATCCTCATGAGGTTTGCAATAGACAGCATCAAAGCTTTTTGGGGTTGTGTTACCTTGATAAAAGATTGAACGGCACTGTATCTGTTTTTATCTCTCCCATCTGAAATGTATAGGAATGCAACTTCATTTGTTTGGTGCAAGTTTGCTTATTGTCTTTGAAATTCCACAGTGGACCTTCCACAAAAGCTCAACTATCAGATACTACCAGAGCCTTGAGTTACTCTTACGTTCATCCCCTGGGCTATGGCGTTGGGTTCACCCAGGAGCTGGCGGGGGCAGTGGGGTGGATTGTTATTTTTATACAAACTTAGCACTGTGAATTACTTATTCTGCTTTCCACACTTGCTTTACTGATACAGTGTAATGACTAACACTTTAGGGCTCAATGCTATATAGAAAAATCAAGATGGGATGCCTTTTTTTAAAAAAAAAACCAAAAACAAAACCAAAGAAACTTCAGGCAAACTCAAGTCTGCCCAATGCAGAGAGGATTTGGGTGAAATTGAAGAGAAAATAGCTCAGACTGAAGCTCTAGGAGTCTCCTGGTCCCAAACTGTTTACATTTGTGAACATATAAAGATCATACCATTCACTTTCCATTAGCCAATCTATGAAGTTTTGTCTTAACCATTAAACCAAATTGCAGCTGAAATCACTGTCTTATTAACTTACTGAGCAGTTAAATTTGAAAACAAATTTCGACCCCACAAAAAGGAAGAAAAAACATACGCCATTGTTTTGTTCCTCTGTAAAAGGAGTATGCAACTAAATATTCTCAGCTTTTTGTCAGTCACAATACATACAGGTTTTAAAAGTACCCAGTTATTCTGAGTGCCTCCTTTTCTGGGCATTTAGATTAAGGTACCCATAATAAACACACAATGAAAACTCTGGCCTTCTTTTTAAGCAAATGAGCCTTACATGTACTAAAAATCTTATTTGCCTTATGCTACTTCAGTTGCACACCAGCACTCTCATTGATTACCATGGAGTCACATTAGTTTAAAACTGGAGTAACTGAGTAGTGGATCAGGTCCTCTAGTCAGACATATGTTTTCCACTAGATAATGGCTACTTATATATTTATGAATTTTAAAATGCTTTTCAATTCAACTATCGTTGTTACTATGTGCAGGAAGTAAGGAAGTAAATTGCAACCAAGCTTTCAGAGGTTTATTCCCTCATGAAGCACTTGTATTGCTAGTGTCAGGGGAGGGCAACTGTATAGTGCCCTCTACATAATAAATGACACTGTTGAATATTCTTAAAGTAATGTCTGTGTGTGTGTGGTTTTAGGGACAGAGCTATTATCTGTTGGGTTTTACATTCCTAAATACTATGCCATCATTTCTTTAACCCAGCTTTATGGAAAGTTTCAAGGAGGTTTAAAATAATTGGTACTCAGACCTATTCTGTCCTGATCACCCATGGAAACAGCGAGTACTCACAGGGCAATAAACAGCTTTCAGGCAAGTGTGTAACTCCAGTGTCAATTGGAGTTATGTGCAGAGGCTCAGAGCAGAAATACTCTGAACTCCTGAACACGACAGTCTTAATAAACCTTAACCTCCACATTCCCTGCTTTCCTCAACCACAGCTAAAAATGCTACACACATTTATACCATCTAATGAACCAGACATTAAAAGGAAACCACAGATCTATACCAATAGATTATCAGGAAGAGAAGTGTGAAGTGAATACTTGCTCATTGTAGTACCATGGTAGTTACAAAGAGGAAAGACCTAATACATCATCATCATCCTTCATCAAGAGTAGGGGATAATCTACCAATGTAGGTCCCAACAGCTACTAAAATAGCAGCTTGTAAACTGAGTAGTGCAAACACACAACACAAAATCCTAGGGGACAGAAACTCAGACTCACTATAGTAAACCTGGAAAGAGAACGATGGATGCTTATTTTACTCTTCTTTGGTTGCAACACAAAGGAAGGACAGATTATGAATCGAAGTAGGGGTTTGGGTTCAAGTGAATTGCATCTGGTTTCTGAATCTGCCACATATTCTCTTTATTAACATGTGTAAAACAATTAATTGTGGATGATGACTCTGATTACGAAAGTAAATGAGAGGGTATAAGACTTGTTCTTTCAGAGGCAAGTTAAGTAAAGAAAGAGTAGGAGTAAGCGGAGTTTGGAACTGACTCTTTTCCCACCCACACCTCCTTCAAGCCAGGGAAACAACCAGCACTGAAATGATAGCAACCTATAGCAGATAGTGGTCAGTGATGAATACATATCACCATAATGAGCAAGGGCAAAGCAGGAAACTCTGCTTTTGCTGTGTCTCAGAGACATATTCTGTGCTATTCCTACAGTTTAACTAATAATTAAGCCCCTAGCCTATGTGACACGCAGTTTCCTATTGGTTAATGATATTAATAATTATTTCTTCCCCATCTCACTTCTCATTTTCCTTGTTTTCATGATACATTTTCTATTGTTTTTGAGACCATTCAACAATGAGGGGCACAAAAATATCTAGATACTAATATATCCATGTCTCTACACTGCACAGGATTTACCTTCCTCTGATTGAAATTCTGATGATGTCTGAGGGTCTGATTGCACTAGCTACAATTACTAGAGTCTGGTTTACAATTTGTTCTGCAACTGTTATTCACATTTAACTTTTCAGAAGTCTTTCTAAGATTTTTTTTTTTTTATGTGGGATAATTAGCCCGATATTTAAGAATTCTAATCTCGTATAAATGCTCAATCAAAACACATATTTTCCTGTGAGCTAAAAATGCCTGGATTTCAGTTTTGATTCTCAAAAGAATGTTATTGTTCCTCCAGGACGTGCAATGGAACATAAAAGAGCACTTTACCTCACCATTTGAATTGGATGAATTTTTTTTACCTTTTTTCTTTATTTTTGAGTGTTTAATTGATTATTGTTGTCTAGGTTTTGGTGGGTTTTGTTTGTTTGTTTGTTTGTTTGTTTTACCATCTTTATCTTCTTCTCCTGTAAATGTGGATTTACTGCTTTTGGAAAATCTAGAAAAAGAATGTTGTCCTTATTCTACGGTTTTTATTTCATATATTTGATTTCTAAATAAAAAAACAGACGTTTTCAATTTCAGGACCTATTCAGTTAGCAGTCTCTCTTAAGGGACTTCCAATGAGGATACCAGCTAATTCTGACTGTATGATGTGCATTCCAAGACCCATCAATTCACTTCTCACAAGCCACAAAACAAATGCTGGTAATTTACTTGACTAGAACTCGGGGCTGAATTTGCATGTTTTGGCATATGAAACACTTCTTTATCCATAGGATAAACACTGTACCAAAGTGGTAGACAGACAAACTACTATGTCCTCATGACTCTCTATGTTAATGTCTCCTTCAGAAAAGGGGAAGGAAAGAGGATTAAAAAAAAATCAACCACTGAAGTTGAGAGGGCACAACGTAGAGGTAAAGAGGAACCGTACTATCACAGTGTGCACAGAAAAGTGGGACACCTGGAGTGTTTGGTTATTTTTTAAATACATTCACGGGCAAAGCCACATTTTGTGGTGAGGAAGCACAATGTAAAACACAGGACAGTAAATAAAATGTGGTATCTTCACTACCAGTTAGAACAGGAGTTATTAGAACCCCTGGTCTAAAAAAGAGAAGAATACTGATGCAGACTTCAGAAACTGTGGCAGCAGGCAAAACAACTATTTTTGTCTGCTTATGATGAAGAAATATGTAAGCTTCTGCACATTTTGGTTCACCTCAGCTCTGTGCAGTTTTAATCCAGGCCTATTTTAATGGATTTCTTTTAAATACATTTCCTATTAAGCAAATAAACTTTACATTCTTCATAACAGGTGGCTTATTTGAAAACAGATCCCATCAGCTGTCTGATGAAGTGAACACCATGGAGGGAAATAGCAAAGTCAATCCACTTTGGCTTCCAGTGAAAGAAGCAACCTGCCAGAGGCCAACAAAAGAAGAAGAGATGGAAGTGAGCCAAAGTGTCAGGATCCAGCTGTTTTCAGGGACCTAGTTCTAAGCCCGTCATGGGAATGGTAACTCTGATTTTCCCTGAGCTTGCACTATGTAAAGTCTCTGAATATCTACAAAGTCTCTCTTCATTTACTTTGGGACAAGCAGGAGTGTCATCAGACCAGTATCTCCCAAAATTTTCTATAATACAGGATGTAAATTGCAGGCCCGGTCATTACTGGACCCTGGAAGGAAGATCTAAGTAGTAAACATCAATGCATCTGTTTTCTTTTTCTTTTGAAGAAAACTATTTTATATGTTTGAAGATTATAAGTAAACAAGTTGTTTGAAACAATCATTATTTCATTGCCATGCCATTTCCCTTAACCTGGAGGTTCACTGCAGAGGTGAGGCATGTATGCCAGAGGACCTGATTTATTTGACACTGAAGTTATTTGCCTTTTTTTTACAGAGGATGCAGACAAGAATCTTGATGCCCTTTTCCAAGCATGCCAATGTAAGCAAAGAGTACTGTGTTTCCGCTGGTACAATTCATGTTTCAGGTCGCTTGCATCCCCTTAAATGACTGTTTCTTCAAAGTAAGTTGCTGTGCAAAGTCAGGGTCAGAGTAGACTATTAGGGACAAAGCATCAAGAAAATATGGGTAGGGGCACTGCTGCAGGAGAGTATGTGGGAGTAAGTACTGTTTCTGTGGTGGTATACCCTACATTACTGCCATACTGCAGTTCATTTAAATTGGTAGACAGTATAATCACCAAATATACTGGAGTCAATTTATATTCCCCAGATTTACCAGCATATACAGTCACAAAATCTGTGCCTTGAGGCCAACATAAAGTACCTGTATCAGGTACGTGTTTTGTAGTACAGCTTATAGACGTCTCTGTGGTTTCACATGCCGCTGAACAGTATTGAGGACTGTAACACCTCTGTGGTGTCACAGGTGTTACTGCAGATATCTGCAATCATCTGCTATTCCCTCCGTGTCATGACACATGAAGACAGGGAGAGATGAACAGAAATTACTGCAGTCCTTCAACTTGGCAACAAGGGTCCTTTCCTTCCAAGTTTTCAGGAAACTCTGCCATAAGTCTATGTATTGTTCTGCAAATGCTGTTTGAGTAACTTATTGCAAGTGCTATTTGAGGATTGATTCAAAATTCAAAATTGAAATCTGTGGTAAAGCTCCATCTCACTTCAACAGGCTTTGAAACAGGAACATTAACAATCTGAAAGAGAGACTAAGGGAGTGAAGCCACTTTGAAGATCTGCCAGCCTCCAACCACTGCCTCACATTACCTACATAGTGCCCCAATGTGACTTTCTGGGAAAGCTGGAGAATGAAGCAGCAAAGCACATTTATATTTAGGATAAAAATATTAAAAAAAAAAAAAAATTATGTTATATTCATGCTTTTCTGCCTAACATAATTTAATGCTATTTTAATGTTTTTTTATCTTGCCCTATAATATATTGTCACGTAACACAAAAATACATTAGTATGAGACTCCAAAAAATAGATTTTGCACTTTTTCTCCAGCTTATCTTCATTACTCCGGTAACTGTACACTGTTCACATGAAGAGTCCACTTGCTGACTTCCCTGCTAATACGTATTGTCAGAAAGGCTATGTAGACTGTTATAAACTTGTCGGGTGATTGAATAATTTAGGGTACAGATTTCCAGAGCTATCCATGCACCTAAAACAGACATGTGCTTTGTGGTATTTATAAAGACATGTGAGGGCCGTTTGGAATTGTTTCCCTATTACATGGATGCTGTCTACAGTAAGCTTCACATCTCAGGTGGAGCTTCTAGAAGCTGCTGTATTATGACTAATAACTCAACAAATTAGGTGTCCTGGACTTCCTGGACTAATTCTCAGATAAAGGAAAACCAGAAGTTTTTTTACCAAAGTTGTAGGAAATATTTGCTGGGAACATAATCACATGAAACTAATATAATACTGTGTTTCAGCAGAAAAAACAAACCTCAGCTCAGGTTCATAGAGTGATTCTGGAGTCATCTTTGCTGTTGCATTACTGTCATGTCATATTTCAAAACTGAAGGAAATGTTATAGCCAAACTGATGCTCAAACCACAGCACTTCTGGGTTTGTCTCTGTTTTTTTGGAGAGAAACAAAATTTGACGTTCAAGCCGGAGTTTCGACATGTAAAAATAAACATTAAGTTTTGTGGCCGAGGAATAAAGCTCCTCCTCTGAAGTGTTTTTATCCAAACACAACCCTCCAGAACCTTGATATGCCAAAGACTGTTGAGACTTGCTCTCCCTGATTTAGCAGTTTACTCAAGCGTGTGCCTGTCTATAAGCACATGGATAACTTCATTAACATGACTGAAGGTCAGGCAGGTGCTACGGCAGCCTAACGGAGTTAGGCCTCGTCTGAAGAATGGATCCTGAGAGTGTTTGCTCCTGAAAAAGTCAGCTGGGTTTTTTTTTACTGATCAAACTACTTTGTCCTTTGTATCAGTGGCCTTTGATTAAACTTTGCAATGGGATTCTCAGCGAGAGTGAAAATTCTTGGTTCTAAATAAAATTATTTTAGCTCATTATAGTTGAGGCCATAGATATTGATAATGAATTTTATAAAAACTGTAAAACTAATGATTCACCTCAGGAAAAACAGCCAAGGTATCTGTGCGGATGATGGTATCTGCCTTTCAGAGTGAAGTCTGAGAAATGAGGGATCAGAAATAAAGCTAAATGTACAAGAAGCAACTGAGAAAAGGCCTTGTCTAGAACCGAATGACCTGCTTTTTCTGAGTTCACTCCCCAGATCTGAGTAATGAGACCTTCAAGGGATTAACAGGACTCAGCTTTTCCTCCAGAAAGCAAACTGTGTGGAAAGGAACTCTGAACAACTGTGCCTTAGTTTCTCTCCTCCTTCTATAGCTCCTATTGACTAGACTACTGGGTTTTAGTAGGCATTGAAAAGTTAAAGTTGAGAGAAAGAAAAACACCAGGGAAAACATAAATGGACAGACCTCACCACATTTAAGACCTTCACAAAACAGTACAGTGTTAAGGAAGTTCCACATGGTTGTAAAGTTAATCCTGATTTCTTTTTGAATATATAAACCAGAAATATTCCCAGTGTCTTCTGAAGCACTTACTGGCTGGCTTACAGGACACTGTGCCTATCAAAATAAAATATATACATTTTTGAAATATAGTGTAGTTTTTATTTTATTTTTCTCTGTGTAAAACGGCATATTCTTCCTACACTGAGAAAACAGTCTTTATTAAACTTGCTGGCTTACAAATAAACAAGGCCAGGCAACATAAAGAGCTGTAGAAAGTTTTTGGGGAGTTGATTTATTTTGAAACAAGCAAGTGAAATACAGCATATTTTATGTTGTCTGATAAAAGATGGTGTATAAAAAACCCCTTCAAATGCAATGTTTTGAAAACCACAATGAAAAATGAATTTTTTAAGAAGGTTTGCCTCAGTGATAGTCTTGGTCAAGAATGGATTTCTACTATGCTGGTGCAATACAGGATTTTGACCTGAGAAACACTGTGTGGAACGTTTTACATCAGTCACTAAGTTTAGGTTTGGAATACAGAAAACAGTAGAAAACAAAGAACAACTGCAACCCATTTAAGGCACCAATTCTAGACAACAATTTTCTGGATTCTACACAAATGCCCTCTATGATGATCCAAATTTTTTAATCTCTTTCTGCTTCCATTGGCAGTTTTTAAGACGAACCATAGAATTTTCTTGTTTCTGTCATCTTTAAATTAACCCATGCTCACAGAAGTTAACATCAATCTCTTCTGATTTTTTTTTTAAGGGGATAAGTATAGAAGCACATGAAAATACAATCTAAATCTTCAAATTTCTCCCAGTGCTCAGTTCCACCTGGAAATCACTCTTTTGTCATTGGTAACATCAAACTTATGAGCTCACCAATCCAATTTTATCCTCTGAATAACAAAAAAAGGAAGACAGCTCAGTTTTCAGACAGTTGTAGAAAGCTCTATCATTCTGGATTATTCAGTTTTGTATACTAGTCACTAGACATAGCTGCCTCTTTGAAAATTCTGACCCAGGAAGATTTTTGCCAAGCCAGCATTCCTGATTCTTCATTGACCTACATCTTAGGTACATACACCACTTAATACAAAGGAAGTCTAAAATACTCTTGGTATAGCCCTTGTTTAACAGGTGTTCTGGGCTTTTGTATGCATGGAGTGTGGAGGTGATAACACAAGGTGCAGAATACTCACAAATCAGCTTTAGTCACATCTTTCTGAGCTGAGAGATTTTACCAGAGCATGTGCCCTCTAGAGATCGTATGTTCCTCAAGCACTGCTATTCTTCATCTTCACTTATTTTTTATGCTAAGTGGTAGGAAAGCCTAATTCTACCTTTCCTTTTCCATTGGGCCAGATTTTCACTTGATGAAAATCGCTTTGGTTTAGTTACACTGATTACAGGTTTAATGTTAATTGTTGCTATTTGGTAACATGCCTCATTGTCCTGGGAAGCACCTCTCATAGCACTGCGCTCCCAGGGTACCTCAGTTGCAGCACCGGAGTGGCAGTAAGAGAGTTGGGGCTACAAAGAAGGCTGTCCGGGTGCACTTGTTTCCAAATGGGAAGGGGACAACTTCTTAAGAATATATTGACATTGTGTTCCCCACACCCCATCTCAGACAAAAGTATTGGCTAACTAACAGCCTAGTTACCAGATTTCCTTATTATATGATGTTTCTCCTTCCAGCACACCTTGAATTAATGCAGTCCAGTGTGAGCAGGTTTGGAAACTTTTGCAAGTTCCCATGTTGCAGTAGGCCTGAACTTCATTTCAGAGAATAAATGGAAGTGTGTTTGCACCTTGTTGTGAACTCTCCAGGGAAATAATGTTCAGCATAATAAGCATAAGCAATGCTACCTCACAGCAACATGTGGTAAGACCAGTAGCAGTGATCAGCTAAAAATGTTTAAATTGTGCAGATCCGCTTACTTTGCTGTGTTTATGCCAGGGATTAATTTGACCAGTAAGTTTGGATCATATCTGGATTTCAAAAATTCAGTAGATCTATGTTGTTTTGGAGCTGGGGCGTTAGGTTTAGGTTGACCTTTCCTGT
>NC_138661.1:32966946-32989446 GCF_964273445.1 Streptopelia decaocto
AGAGCACAAGCACAATCTGAGAAAAGAGTTTGGCCCATATGAAGGGATTGTCAGGTTTTAAAGATGTGGTAATTACAAGCACACAAGGAAACCATGAAAGTCTGGATGAAAAATTCAAATGAGCGAGCAAAGACACAAATTTGGCTTTGAACTGGGAAAGCACTTGCTTTGATCCTGATCCTTTTGGGCTACAACCACAAGTACTGACAACAAGCCACATGTGTATATTAAAGGAGCTGATGGGACTGACTGAGAGGTGTGTCCGTTTCCTGCTCTTGCTACCCTGCGTGCTTACATCTGATGGATATTTCGATAATTGATATTTTTAATTTTATTTGCAACCAGTGGCTAACGGGATTGTGAGCACTGAGGACTGCAAATTTGAATGGTTAAAGGATAAGAGAAAGATGGTGAACACAGTGACACCGAAATTTTGAAAGGAAAATTACTGAGTCTGGGAACTATTCTATAGCAAGTATCTCAATCCTCCATATCTCGTTCTTTCCCCAAATGGATAACAAAATGCCTCTGGCCCTCTATAGGTTCTCAGGTTTAGTATATCTGTGCTTTTCCGGACTGACTCAACACACATCATTTTGCTGTTTTAGAACTGCACCTAGGAATTTTCCATAGGCTTGTTTTGAAAAGTTTCCTAGTTGTCTGTAATGTGATAAATGAAGGAATTTATTTATTTGCGAGTCATTAATGTAGATGGTAGTGTAGTGGCAGATAACCTGGGGGAGATTTTCTGATGCAAAATTGCTAGGAAGTGTGCTTTTATTAAAACAGCCTGGCCAGAAAAATTGTCTGACCATAGAAGAACACCCCAGTGTAACTGTAACTTTGGTAGGATAGAGATGGGATGATGTACATGTGTAACAGCTACACGCAATGGCAAGGGACAGGACTGGTGCAGAGAAAGAGGACTGACTGGGAAGTCCACTGCAGCCAGACACAGCCTGGTGTGACAAAGGCACAGCCTGGTGTGACAAAGGCACATCAAGACTTGTCCTGGTTTGGCTTAGCAAAGGTCTTCAGCTGTACTGAAACCCAAACCTTGGAAAAAGGACCAGTCTGAAGTCAGGTAAGGTGTAAAAAAAAGTTCAACTTACTAGATGTACTTTTTGTTAATTGTTTTCAAGCACAAGAATGTACACACATCCAAAACACTATTTTTGAAGCCCCATTCATTCAATAAATTGCACAGGATGAGGAGAGCAGTTTCTGTCTTTACGTGTGCCTGGTGTAACCTGCACCAGGCTAGGAACAGCCCCACAGGACACTGTGCCCTGAGAGCCTCTTCTGAAGCACAGCTCTTCCCCTGGCTCCCCCCTGCTCTAAGGGAGCAGCAATTTACTGCTAGCCCACACTAGCTGCAGATTATTCCATCATTTTCACTCCTCCCCCAAATCCGTTCATACCAGCTTGTATTTTGAGAGTAGAGGGGAAGAATCTCCTCAAGAGATAACACATCGAAAATAAATGTTAGCTTCTATAAAAGGTACAAGCTTAAGTATGCCGTGCCCACTGCATTTATTTAAGGATACAAGTTCCTTCAAGCAAAATGTCAATATTTTATTTCCCGCAAACTCTGAAATTGTGTTATTTTAGTTGAGGATTAAATCAACTCTCTGGTTTTATTTGCTAATTGCAATAAACCCTCTCAAAGGAATGTAATTTGAAAGTTGTTTTAAATGCAGATGGCACTAGATTTTAGTCTACAGAGTAAAGCAGAAAAAATATTTGTTAGTGGTTACTAGATTTACTCTCCCAAACTCCCCAAGTATCACGTTTTATGAAGGATCGTGTCATTCAGTGACGCTTGCGCTATGACAATGATAACTAGCATGGTGCCACGGAAACCAGAAAAATGCATTTAGGGTTGGGCCTATGCATCAGAGGACAGAATCAATCTTCCTAATTAACTGCAAATTAGCAATCCCAAAATGAGTGGGATCAACCTGTCTTCACTGGCCAAGAATCATGTTAAGTATATAGCTTCCTCTAAGTGCCTCTAAATTACATTTACGCCTGTATAAAGTAACATTCTTTTAATCTAATGCTGCATTAGTGTCACTGTTCTCAAAGTTATTGCACTGCTTTAAATTTCAACAGATAGGTAGACAGATAGAAAGATAAACAAATTAATAGACGGTTATGGAGATAGCCTGATATTTTGTTATTCAGGGCTCAGAGTAGCTCATAAATCACACTGAAGCCACAAACAAGTACTAATTAGCATAAGTCTCTGGAAAGAAAAGTTTCTGTTGAATGGCAAAATTCTTTAAGGCCACTGAACAGTAGCTATTAATAAAGATAAAAATAGTAAATGCAGAATGGAAGATAAAATGCAAAAATGGGACACAGTAGATATTTGATTAATTCCATCCCTAATGATCAAAACCGCCAAATAATGTTAGGATAAAACTAACGCTACTGATATACTGTTTTTACTCTTTAGGGTGTATGATCAAAAAGATCTCGGGTATTGTGACAGTACAAAGGACTGACCTTGGGTGAATTAGCTTAATTAGTTAATGCTTGTAAAGCACTAGATGGGTGTTAAGTATTAATTAATTATTAATTATTATTGGGTAAAGATGGGATTTGGAATCCCATAGCTCATACATGTGCCCCATCCTTCATGCAGGAGCTTTGTGGGGGCCCCACCGGTCCCTGCTTGCCCGCGCCCCTCACAGGTCTCAGCAGTAGTTTGGCAGCCCCACTTGCAAGGGGAGGGAAATGCAGAGATGTTAGACAGCTTGTCCCTGTGGCTGAGTGAAAAGTTGGACAGAGAGACTTCATTTTCCAGTTTGTTAGTGTCTTGCTTTGTGATTTGATGAACGTTCGGTTTTGAGCTGAGCCAAATTCTCAGTGTAAGTTTGTTCCTCAAGGAACTGAGGCTCAAATGAGGGTCCAAGTTTATCTACACGTGAACATGAGGTTCAAAACGCTTTCCTTTCAGTGCTGTTTTGAAACGACACTTATTTTTTTCTTCGTTCGCCATTACCTAATAAATGTCGCTACCCATATCTTTTATTATCATGATTTATACTGGTTAATATTTAAAGTGAATAGTTAGCTTTTAAATTACAAAGGAACCCTGAAGAACTCACAAAAAATACCTTCCCAAAATTGTTCTGAGATATCCTTAACCAGTCACCTTTGCCCACAGCCATTTTTGATTGAATGTTAGCAATGTTCATTTCAGGTCTTTTTTCAGGGTTATTCAAATATTAGTTATTGTAAATCCTACTAATACATTAACTCTCAGGCTAATATTTTCCTTTAATTTTAGTATGATGCATAACTATTGGTAAATGACATTGAAAGCAACGTAACGTTTTACTTCACATTAGCATTGTCCAATTTCTCATGTTTTAAATTTTTCTGCCTGGCTGCAGCCTAGAAGAAAATACATGCTGGAATAATTATATGAACAATTTAGATTTAAACATATTGAATAGCAGAACTTATCATGCCCGCCCATTTGTATTTTTTTCCCCCTTTCTCCATGCTAGTCGGGAAGATGAGTAATTTCTCTCCTTAGAAGCATACCTAATAGACAAAGCACTAATGCTTAGAAGGGAGTGAGGGGAGGAAAGCGCTTTATTACTACTGTTCAGATCAATACACAAAAATCTCAGGATGATAGGGTAATTAAAACATGCACAAAGTAATTCATCAAAAGCCTTTCACTTGCCTTTGGAACCAGCTTTCTGATCCGTGATGTTTTTACTTGCAGGGATTCGAGACAGCTCTCAGCCAGTATTTCCCACTTAGCTAACAACCCTGGTTTTCATTCACAAACAAGAAATTGTGTTGGCCTTGCAATGCTTATGCTTCATGCTTTTTCATCCCTTCCCTGCTCTTTGTTTGGCGTGAGGTGCTACCAAGCGGTGAAATTTACCTAAGAGCTAAGAAAAAGAAAAACAATCTGCGCTGTTTGACAAGCGAGAAGTTCAGCATCGGCTAAATCACTGATAATTTTATGGCTGCTGGTTATTACACTTGGATTGTTTGTAAGTGCTCCTATTAAAAATGAAATAACCACTCCTGCTGTAATGAATAGACGGAAGAGTGTTTGAAACATTTTCATGATTAAAAATAATATTCAAACTTATTTTGAGTTATCTAGTGAAAATGTCTTGTTTCAGACTGGGGCTGTGAGGAGCCACGTTCGCACCACAGAGCACCACTCCTGCGCTCCCGGAGTCGGCTATTGGGATAATTACCTTGCTCGCATTCCTGTTTTGTTTCCCAGACCCCCAAATGTTTCTTTTCTAATGACAGAGCTCCAATTGCACCACTTAAAATGAACAGAGTGCTTCTTAGAGAGCATTCAAATCCATACTGATTAGCAGAAAATTTAAATATAACTTGAGTTGAGCTCAGCAATTGTTACAGGTGAGAACTGTGGATCCCTGAAAGCAATGGAGTTAAGTCTTCACAGGAGGTGACTGTGTGTTAATGTAACAGAAAGGCTAGAAATTATTTACGCAGTCAAAAGGCTTAAGTTCCTGCAGAAGATCTAACCATATTTCTTTGCTTGCACAAAACACAAACTCCCTTCATTATTTATCATTTGCCCTGTAAATACCTGCTAGCCTATAAAATCCTCATCTATTATTTTGTGTTATGATGATGTACAGGGTGTCAGTTAAGGATCAGTCCCCTTGTGCTAGGCTAAACATACTGCTAAAATAACACAGCCCCCACCCCAAAACTTTCCCAATCTGCTTATCAGACAGAGCTCACAGGGAGATGTGAGAGGGTGGTGGTGGTTTGGGAGGATTAAGTAACAATAAAACAAACAATTTAGCAGAAAAGCAAGAATCACTTGCCTAACCAAAGACAGATGGGAGTGATTTGTAGGCACAGGTAGAGGCAAGCTTTAAGGAGGGATTTAAAAGAGGATAAAGGTTAGCTTTACACGTTTGGCAGGGAAGAATCTCCCCACACGTGATAGGGGACATCAGTACAGCCAAATGAAGTTGTAGTTCTTCTTGCTTTGGTCAGTCACTACACAAACAAACTAGGTTAGTGAAGTTAAAGGGAGCAGCACAAGTGCCCATTTCATGTGGGCAGTCCAGCCTTTCTCCAGGAATTTTTAAAATATCGATGCACTATTTTTGCTCTTCTCCCTGACTGAGAGACTCTTGGTGGCAATCACTGGTGACCGAGGCTGCTCCTATCACCTTCCACAAGCATTTGCAAGGGCTTTACAATGGGACCACATTTTAACTGGCTGCTTTTTGGTGTTAAGCTAGCCACTTAGTTCTGAGGAAAATTTTAAAGAAAAACCAAAACTTTAAGAGCACCTTACGCCATTGCAAATAACTAATTTCAACTAAAATGCAATTATTTCAAGGAGACTTAGCTATGTATATAAGGAAAACTTTGAGCCTGAGTGACTTATGCAAATTTGCTCAGTTAATTTTCCATAGAACCTGAGCTCCTAAGTCACTAGATACTGTAAAATACATTTCTTGCTTTTTCCCTTCTTTTTCTTGTACAAGGTGAAATACAACAATTAACAAATTGATTAAAAGAAACCAGATTGAGCAGTGTATTTCAAAATTGCCTAAAACCAAACCAAGTAATACCTGCTACATTTTGAATTTCTTACCCTGAAAAATAACCCAGCTTGATTTCAGATTTTCAAAATTACGCATCCAAAATATTCATTCTTGGGATGAAAACAAGCATGAAAATTTCAGCTCAGAGTCTAATTATTTTGAAGAGTTATTGGTCACTGAAAATAAGTGCTGCTTTATATGAATATGTCATCCACTATTGCTGTAATAAGAACAAATAATGACTAAGAGAATTATATTAAAAATGAATAAAAATTATGAAGTTTGACATGGTGAATGCAGTATATGTTCTTCAGTAAGCTAGCTTTAAATGAAACACCATATCTATTAGAGGATAATTCATTGTAATAATAAGCTGGAAACCACATTTTTGCAACCAAAAATAGCATCTTTGCTAACAACGTTCTCTGAGCATTGAGAGCAAAAGCCCATTGCAGAAAATATATTTGCATTTCTGATATCTCTCAGCTCCTCCATGTAAAGAAAAGAGGTTAGTGTACCACAACCTAGCATCACAAAGTATAAAGGTAGTATTATTGGCATTTTTAGATGTAATAGCTGACGAAGAAAGAAGTGACCTGCCTAAGCAGCTGAGAGACACAATGAAGAAAATGTCCTACGTCTGCTGGGTCCCAGCATGCTATTCACTTGGTTATACTGCCACTTTTGGTGGCTGCTATTACAGATTACTTGATCTTAACATTTCAAATTATGGAATTTCAATAGGATAAATCCTATTTATACTAGGATACACCTTATTTCTTTGTCATTGCCTTACTTGCTTCAAGTTTGATCTCTTAATAATAAACAACTTGTAGAAGTCAGAACAAAACTATACAAATGTTTGTGTGTTACCAAGAGCAGGAACTGTATTTTTCTATAAATATTAATTCTACAGGGGACAGAATCTTTCGCTCTCATATGGAATCCATTAACAGCCTTTGTTCTTAAGGATTTGTAAAGCCAGACTATCCTTTCCTCTGAATCTTACTCTCTGTCATTGATAAGGAATGTGATTTGTGGATGTGAGAAGTGTCACACAATGAAGAAGCTCTGCTGGCATTTGCTCCTCATTCCCAGCTGACTGACCTTTGTGTGGTTAGTGAAAATAAAAATGAAGCCAATTCATACAGTTCTGTACTCAGATGGGCTTCCTCCGACCTGAGCAAGGCCTGGCAGGAGATACTCTGGGACGCACGTAGCACCATGGTGATGTGGGAGTTGTATCATCACTGAACTTCCCTGCATAGTGCCATGGGCAACCACACATGGTGCTAACAGCCTGTACTACTCCTGGTGAATCTGCCCCTGTTCCTGGTGCCATGAGGAGATGATGTGTAGCAATTTGAAGGCTGCACCTGACTCCATGTCCAGTTGTGAAGATTATGGATTTAACTCTCTACCTTTGCTCTAGTCCAAGCATTGTAATCAACACTGTTTTTTACACAGAGCACGCAGATTTTTTAGTTTTAGTAAAGAGAAATTTCACAGGAGCTGAGAAGAAAAAAACAAAAAGTTATGAATTCTAAAGAGAAAAATGTTTGTCTCCTCACTGCTGTGTTTGAGCAATTGACAAAGGGCTGACTGCCTTTTCATCCAGCTCACCAAAAATAGTATTACTGTAGGCTCTGCTCTAGTTTAAGGTGTGTAGAAAAATATTTCACTGAAAATGGTACAGGTAAAACATTTGGACAAGGACCATATCCATCCCAAATCTAGCCTAATAAGAAAATAAAATCTGAATTCTCCATTTTAGTATTGCAAGTTCTATATTATGGGCTAACAGATTAGGAACAAGCAATCAACCAAAAAGCTCAAAGCAATATGCACTTAAAACAGAAATATTGCCTCAGACCTAGCTATGTACCACTGTGACCATGACCTAACATGAAATTACCCTTAATTCAACAAGTACTTGAGTAATACCCTTGTAAAATTTTTCACACTTCCAACTACAGTTGACATGGCTTTCATGGAGCAAACTGGAAACATTACCTGTAAGAGTACATATACAACTTGTGTCACATCACATTCACTCAAAACCCTCACAGTTGTGACTTGCTGTGATAGCCAGTCTCAAAAGCTGAAGTTGCTATGCCCTTATTAAAGCAGAAGTCAATTATCTCTGTGGTGGACCAGAAGGTAGGGCACAGGACAATCTCGGGTGGAATTACTTAAAGTGTAAATATACAAGATATCAGCTCTTCCTTAGTAGTGAGCTGTGCATGCTCTCCAGAAGAGAAAATCAGTTTTATCCCATCTTCAAGAGGGTAAATTGTCCCAGAAATGCTTCATTTATCATGAAAAGAGAACACGCATGTGAGCAATTACCACAGAGTGGATGTCAAGATACAGTGCGCATTATACTTCCTGGTAAGTTGTGTGTCCATAACCTGTTACATGAATCTCCTAAGGTGGACAATATTGCACTTAAGACTGAGCCTACTTTGCTGGCATTGTCACCTCCAGTGTCTGGAATTCAGATGCAGTGGTGGATGAAGTAAAAGGTAGGAGGATTTCTATTTTTTTTTATTAATTTGATTCTTCAGATTCCACCAGGGCCAAGATGGCTGTGCTAAAAATGAGTCCTGATCATATTTCCATTCGGAATATGGGTAGGCAATCATAATAAAATGATTTACTGTTCCTCAGTAAGAGATCACTTATCAGTTAAACCTCAGTAAGTGACTGGCAGCACAATGCTAGTCCGACCTCATTACATAGTAAAATAAGTTTGCATAGACCACTTACTGGGGGATAAATCCAAGAGATAAGCTGAGGAACGTACTGCCTAACCAGGCACCAAGCACAAAAGACAAGTGAAGAATGTGCATGGAGCAATATGGGGTGCTTAATAGTTATTGACAAAGGATGCTACAGTCTCATGGACTCCTAACCCAAAACTCAGATTGGACTGAATTTTTGAGGATAAAAACTAAACAGAGACAAGGAATCATGATTTTGATTATGGGTAAGGAGACTTGGGCTCAAGTTCATGCTGCACATGAACATTGGAGAGTCACTCTCACCTGCAAATAAAGTAGGTACTTCGACAGAGCGAGCTAACCTGTGATCTAAAGTGCCCTCTGAAAGTGCCCTTCTCTGTCTGTCTTGATTAGAAAAGGGTAACTGTGCTCCTAATTTAAGTGCCCATTTAGATGCTTAATGTTAGATTGAATAAATGTGGACTAGAACCAAGAAAATAAACCAAAAGCATAGGTCACATTTTGCAAGGTATTACATGGGATACTACGTGGAGCTGAATGCAGAGCAGCAGAATTTAAATAATACAGTGTCAAACAGGGAGCTTCTTCTCATAGGCAATAAAAAATAGACAGGCATGATTTCCTCCATGTCAACAGTTTTCAGAGACAGACAGAAGACAAATGGCAAAGGCAGAAAAGGTAAGAACTAATCCCCATTTTGCAGTATTGGACTACTGCAGTAAACTGTCCCTGGAGCTAAATGTGAGCCCAGCATAGAGAGATGAATCAAGATTATTTCCTTGGGGATTAGCCTGCTGCAATCCAGAAGAAGGACAATAGATGGCCAACAGATTAGTTAAAAGAAACATCAGCTAAGCAGGAAACATTGCATAGCAAAGAAGGCATGGACCTACAGCCTTAATATGTAGGTGCGAGCCCAGCAATAAAACTGACAGGCAAAGCAATAGCAAAGAAACAATCACTCAGAGCTCATATACAGTATCTGAAAAGAATTATGACAGTACTGAAATGACTAGACATAACTAAAAAATATCATCCAGAACACACTGTCACTACCAGGGTAAGGGAGACTTATGAAGGTCCTTCACATTGGAGCTACTTTCACCTGATGAGAAGAGATACATAAACACTGCAGAGTTCCAGCATAAAACCAACCAATAGAAGTAAAAAAAGGAATATCCAGAGAAAAAAGAATCGGAAGACTTGCTCAAAAGTCAACTCACTTGAGGTACTTCGATGTCACAGAAGTTGCAGGAGATGGCATGGATACTGTGTTGCTAGGCTGAACTATATGCTATCAATTTCTGGTCCTCAGGTGAATTCTTATTGGCATAAGTCACAACAGCTAAGTAATAATTCACTGGAACTCAAAGGAATAATCACAGGTTATAAGCAGAAAGAGTCTGGAGATGGCCCCAGGAAGTCATTCTGCATGACACATAGTGCGAAGCCTAGCTCTTGCTACAGAAACTCTGTAAATACAGGGTGTTACAAAAAGCAAAGTGATTTCAAATCGGGTCCATCTTTTTGAAACACCCAGTAGTTTGTCTGGTACAGAGCCAGATTAACTTAGGGAGCATTTTGTGTACCAGCACACAGTACATGAACCAGCTATTAACTTCTTTCATTCCCCAGTCAGGACAGGGCTCAGCAATGTTCTACCATGCCATGAGAATGCTGCGTCATAATTCAGCCATCAGGACATGCTTACAGAGTCAGGAGCCGTCAGCAGCCGCTGCTGCCTGGAGTCAAAGCGTATCACCTCTGTGTCACACCAGAGCATCAAAGGCTCATAAAGAGAGTGCCCCCAGGCCACTCCCAAATTCAGGTCTTCTTTGTGGCAGTACTGCTAAACCACTGAGATGGCTTTGCCTCAGCTGTCAGAACTGGGATGTTTCGCTGTCTGTGTATAAAAAACACCACTTTCAGGCTGTCTAAAAAAATAAAATTATATGGGGAGTGCGGGGGAAAAAGTGCAAAATGATGCTTCCATCTCAGATGGAAATCTCTCAAATTAATCAGTCATAGGGGAGGCCAGGTGTCATTTTTTGACATATTATTTAGCATCTCACTCGTTGTTTTATTCTTTTCTTTTTCTAGATAGATGCTGGTTTACTAATTAAGGAAAATGAAATTTCCAGTGCTTGGAATTCAGGGGTGGCCTCCTCTGTGAGCCAATCTCGCTGTTCTACATGAACAATTTAAAAATAGAATCTAGTTGGGTTTGTTGATTTTTTTTTTAATTGGTATCACTTTGTCTAGTGCACAAACACACATGGCTGTAATTTAGTGAACTCCAGTATTCCTCTTGTGGCAAATTGATAGGATAATTTTATCATGAGTGGAACAATGACTACAGGGAGTGAGGGAGAATCTCTGAGAACTACACATAATTCGGTTGACTAAATGTAATACTTGCATTATATCAGTAGGTAATGAAAACAGTGCTGAACACTGGCAAAGCCTAAACCATTTCTGATTCCAGCTCCTGTCAAAAGGTCACCCCATAAATCATACCTGAATTTTATTTAATGTTAAGAGCCAGTAATCTGACAGAGTGCAATGAGGTGTTTGGACCAAATGACGTATACCAAGTCATGTGTCCCATAGTCTTTGTAATCACAGGGTCACATAATCCATCTATGGATTTTCATAAGTAACTTATTATGTTCACTTTAGTGTTAATTATTTTACACATCGCTTGTTCCTGGTTTATTGACACTATTTGAATATCTCTGTGGAGAGATTCTGTTATTTCTTCTTCATGCCAAAATGTAAAAGACACAACAGGGTCTGCATCACATTAGACCTTGATTATTTTTAGGATGAAGCCAGTCTCCACCAGCCATGTTAGCAGAAGCAAGGTCAGTGAGCAGAGTTATTGATGATTTTTAATCAGCAATTTTCAACTGATTTTTCTTTTTTTACAGATTTCCTTTCTGCACCCGGTCAGATCCAAAACAGTTTGGAGTTCATCCTGCTAGCTGCTGCTAATCTGTAAAGCAATGCACAAATAGCTTGCAGGAATGGGATCTAAATACCTAACCATCATCTGTATAGAAAACAATACAAAACTGTTATTTTAGTTAATGGAAAATCGTTTTCTTCGTGCCAAAAGCTAGTATTTTGGATCAAATTGTTCAGCCTCTTTAAAAATTGTGCCACTCACATTTTAAAGGACTTTAAATTAAATCACATGCTCTTAAACATTATAAAATAATATAATAACACAATTTTATAAAACACAAAGTTTTAATCAAACCCATACACCTTTAACTACTCCTTCTGTAATAAGAATAATATTTTGTTTTGTCCTCCTGAGGATGAAGGAGTGTTTTGTGTTTCTTGGAGGAAGGTGAGTCTGAACAGTTTATTATTTTGAACCCTGGCTCATTCATTTTTCTCATGACTGTTTGCACTAATTAATTTTGCTTGCTTGAATGTTTGTGGATAAATTAATTCCAAGCCCATCCACTTAGCAATAAAACAGTGGTTTTGGGGATGGAGCAAGGGGGCAGAATCATTACTAATGGCTTCCTGCTTTACTGTGACCATTCGGGCTACCAGACCTGTACCTTTGCACCAAGCACTGTGCTCCAGCAGCCGCAGAAGAGGCAGCAGCTATGCTAGAAGTGCTCATGAGAGGACTTCCCTGTTGTTGGATCATATTCTTGTAGCTCCATGCCTTATTCCACCTCTGCCTTGCTTGTTAACACGTTAACATGCTGGTAATATACGAAGGCAAGTACAAATATCGCACTGCTTTAGAAATAAGGAATAAGCTCAAATTTCTTGTATTGTCCTTTCCCTCCACAGCCAGTGTGGAGGCTTAAGGAGTCTCTAATTGCAGCCTTCCAAGTGAGGAATGAACACCTACCCCCATAACACAGTTACTCAGTGTTTGTGAAAACAACACTGAGGATCTGTCACAAATAATAGAAAACTGTTAAATGAGGTAAAAGATAAAAGGCACTATTGGATCCACAGTCACGTAGGCTTTGCAGTTAGAGGCCTGAACTCCACAAGGGACTGGCAGCAATATGACTGTGATGCTTGGTGTTCATGCTGCAAAGAGAGCTCAGCTACAATAAGAACTACTTTGTCCTGACACGGTTCTGGGATAATGGTAACATTGACACAAGGATGTCTCTCCTTCAGCTTTCTCACTTGCTCCTTGAGTACAAGACACTGTTCTCTCTCTTGTTCTTCCATAGGCCCATGTACTAGGTCTAGGTATTCCACTGATATCTGATTTAATATAGACCTGTGTGTATATGGAGTTACTGTTCTCCAGATAAGATTGACTTTTGAAAATCTCATCTTAGCCCATAGCACATTTTTCTACTATGCTTTCTAACAGTGATATTTCAGTGAAAGAAATTCAGTCAAGAGAATTGGAAACAAACAAACAAACAAAAGTAAAATTCTCCCTGGTTCTGCCAAGTTGCCTATTCCTAATTTAGTAAGTTGTTCCTGTGCCGTCCATGAGAGAATGAAAACTTGATAACATCCTTCCTTTTGTTACTATAACTGTGGTACAGCTGTTTTCATGGAGACAACGATCAGAAATCATGCTGCGTGGCTTAAGTGGCCAATGGAAAAAGTGAATAACGATGTATTCAGGGAACTAATTTTGCAAGCAGTCCCAGGATCAGATTCATTTACATGAAGCACTCACCGAGTAATCAGCAAATTCATGAAAATGAAAACAAACAAACAAAAACAACAACTCTGACTGAATAAACTGCTTATTAAGAAGACATTTCTTAACTCTAACCCTAACCATGTGTTTCCATTATTTACAAACTCCTGGGCAAAACTGGAACAGTTTTGGGAAATAATTGACCTTGCATAGTCAAATTGTTAGTGTATATTAAGAGGGGAAGGTGGAAGTGTGGCAGGGTTTGGTCCTTCAGCCTTCAGAGCACAAATCCCACCTATTGAATCATAGAATTATAGAATCACAGAATGGCCTGGGTTGGAAGGGGCCTTAAAGATCATCTAGTCCCACACCCCCCCGCCATGGGCAGGGACACCTTCCACTAGACCAGGTTGCTCAAAGCCCCATCCAGCCTGGCTTTGAACACTTACTGGGATGGGGCACCCACATCTTCCCTGGGCAGCCTGTTCCAGTGTCTCACCACCCTCTCAGTACAGAATTTATTCCTAATATCTAATCTAAATCTACCCTTTTTCAGTTTTAAGCTGCCACCCTTTGTTCTATCACTACACCCCCTGATTAAGAGTTCCTCCTCATCTTTCCTGTAAGCCTCCTTTAAGTACTGGAAGGCTGCTTTAAGGTGTCCTTGGAGCCTTCTCCAGGCTGAACAACCCCAACTCTCTCAGCCTGTCCTCGTACAGGAGGTGCTCCAGTCCTCCAATCATCTTTGTGGCCCTCTTCTGGACTCACTCCAACAAGTCCATGTCTTTCTTATGCTGGGGGCCCCAGAGCTCAACACAGTGCTTCTGGTGGGGTCTCACAAGAGCCAAGTAGAAGGGCAGAATCACCTTCCTCGACCTGGTGGCCATGCTTCTTTTCATGCAGCCCAGGATATGGTTGACTTTCTTGCCTACAAGTGCACGTTGCTGGCTTATGTTTAGGTTTTCATCCACCACTACCCTCAAGTTCTTCTTCACAGGGCTGCTTTCAATAGGCCAGGGTCTTCTTGGAATTTCAGAATGGTGAAAAGCTGGAAAATGCCATGGTGGCTGATGTTGATCTTCAGCAACACAAATCCCTTCAGGGACTTGAGAGAGAAGCTGTGTCTTTCGACAAGCACCTTCGAACGATGCTTTTTCTGAACTACAGGGCACCTCCCCTCATGAGTATTGTGCTGAAGCCACGATGTTGCTTGCCAATATATTTGTTTCTTTACCTAGGAACTTTCGCCATGTATGCATTCTGCTTTCTTGAGGTAAGAGGCTAACGTTAACACACAGCATGACTACTCCCTTGTTAATTGCTGTTAATTTTTTTTTACTTATCAGTGTTTTACAAGGAAGTTCACAACTCGAGAGGTCAACTTTAAACAGACTGAAACATCAACTTAGAGTGACTAATTTAAAAGATAAGATATGTCTGGAAACACATGGAAAATATGATATCTCTCCCCTGTTTACCATGCAAGGTATAAAAAGAGGAACAAAACTTGCTTGCCTTCCCAACCAAATACTAGAACAAAGCAGGTCTCGGACAAGGGCTGGGACACAGCAGCAAGTCTGAACTGAATGAATAGTCAGCAATAATGAATATGAGTCACATACAAAGAAGGGAATATGTTTTCTACTACAATCACAATAAAACAATGAAGCAGGAAATGGAACTTGAAGCAAGCACAGCAAAAATGTTCTGAAACAGAAATTTTAAAGCAGTGCTTTCTCCATTTTCTCTGCTGATAAGTTGCTTTATTTTTTTTTGCAACAGAGGAAATAGGGAATTGTTCACACTGAAAAGAAGATATATTTCTCTCTTCACTTGTAATCTATGAGATGTCCTGCAAGAGAACTGGAACTGTGACTAGGAAATCCCCTCCTGTCATGCAAACTCTCTCATTCTGACATTTTTCTATTTCTAAAGCTCTCCAAACCGTGTGAACCTCCAGAAAATATAATTAAAATAAATCTCAAAAACTTACATTATATTTTCATTTATGAACTGTGAACTATTTACATGAACAATAAGATTTCATTCCAGTGTGAGGTGTCAGGTAAGTATTACTAGATCCTGTCTCCTGCAGAGGGGAGAACTGAATCAGAGAGGAATTAACTCTCAGAGCAGTGACTAATTCTTACATGTTTTGAATCTCAAGGATAAGCCAAGGAGACCTATTAGAATACATCACACTGGGAGAAGCAGAAAAGATTAACCTTTTGCAGATTCTTCGATGAATGGTGCAGGGCCAGTGCTATTTCTCTAAATTCCCTCCCTATTTTGTGTTTCGGGCTGGGACCAGAGGAGGTGACATAGGTGAGGAGGCTGTTCTGGAATTCGCAGAGGATCTGTTTGGGCTGAGAGAATGGAGCAGGTCAGCATCATGTACTATCAAGAAAAAGACACAGAGGGGATGTCTCAGGAGAGAAAAAAAAGAGAAAAAAAAAAAAAAAAGAAAAGAAAAACGTGGAAGAGGAAGAAAATTTACCTTTATTGTGTTAGAGACTTAAATACTTGAATAAATTCAAACAGTCAGGCCATGTCACAAACAGAAACAAATTCCCTGTCCTTCAGGCACTGCCTCAACTAGTTCTTCCTTGGAAATCTCCAAGGAAAAGCTCCCCAAGAACAGTGAGGCAGCAACGAGGCTCCATGGCTGTATCCTGGAGTTCTGCCTCCTTTCTCTACCCTGTGACTTGGCAGTGTCTCAGCTAACACCAATGAACCTTCAAATATAAATAACAAAATATTAGCAACTTTCAAACAGTTTCTTTTCTACCGCAAGTCTTTTGGGTGAGCAGTAAAGGCTTGGCAAACATCTTCTCAGGTAAGCCCAGTGAGACGTGTTGCTGTCACTAGGGAACAAGTCTCTGGTGAGTCATTGCCTGCAGTGCTAGCCCAAGAGAAAGGGGACCTTTTAGATGAATCTAAGTGCAAAAAAGATAATTAATGGAGGGGAGGAGAGAAGATGTTTCCAACACATGGACTCTAATGGAAAATCTACCATGATAACATTTCCTGATTACAGAAGGATTTCTGTAGGTTTGGTTTTGCATAAAGAATAAACCTTCCAACCAGAAGAGAACTGAGCAAACAGGGTCTCTATTACAAATACTTCTATCCTGAAGCACAGAAAGAGGTGCCCAAGTGCATGATTTGTAGACCATCTCCTGATGGGTGGGAGAAGGATAATGAAAATCCCAATTATCAGAAGGGATGGAAAGCTTCATTGTATATCTGAATAGGGTGATTAAATAGTTGGTGCTTTCTGAATTGGGCTTTTAGTTTATATGCTGGGGGTGACCACATTCCCCCCCCTTCCCAATGCATATGGCTACCTGCCTATTTTTGTGCGAGTTTATTTGAATTACACAAACTTAGTACAGTACTTTATTGTTCTTCATTAAATGCAATCAGGAATATGAATCAGATATGACAACACTTCAAAGAAATACTTATCGTGTGATAATATAGTGGAGATCTTTATTTCAGGTTTACTTCACAGATTAAAATGATGAGGCGCAAAGGAGCTAATAAAGTTTAACTTAAGGAGTTTCTATTAAATATCTACTCTGAGCTGGCAGTCCTTTCCTTTCCCCTTCTCTCCCTGCTTTGCTACTTTTAAAAGACCCTGGTTGTTAAATTATTTACACAGTGTTGGAACAAATCTTAATTTCTGGTAAGAACATTACTTAGAGCAAGGGTTACACTTTCCAGAAATGCTCACCTGACACTGTGGGGGACAGAGGTACAACGGCTATGGTACTATCAAAATTGTAATTTTAGCATCAGAACGGGCATTTCACCAATAGATCCCAACACTTCTAAACAGAGGAAGCTGGCGATGCTGCCTCTCTTTCCAAACACAAGAGGTGCAGCTGCACACTCAGCACTGATACATCCAGCTTCCTCCCACACCCCTAATTCCAGACACAGAGGGACCTTTTTTTTAAACTTGCACCAGTGCTAATCAGAAAAACTGTGCTAAAGCCAGTGATGTTTCACCAGCAAAAGCAAAACTGCAAGTAAGTGGAAAATCAAGTCTCTGAAATTCTTTCAACTTACTTTACAGTCTTTCTGGTTCAACCTGAAGAACATGATTTTTGAAAGGGCCTCAACCTGGCCTCCTTTCCTAGAGGTGCAATTTTGCATCTGCAATCAGTTAAAACCACAATTAATTAGTCATAAACCTTGCCAATTACACATCCAAATGTCTGATTTGTGGAGCAGTTGGGTAGTTAGGTAACCACATGTAGCACTTGCATGGAAATTGAACTTAGAGCCTGGATACAAAAGTTAGTATTGAAAATTGAATGCTGCTTACATTTTTTTGCATTTTATACTGCTTTTTTTTTTTTTTTTTTTTCCCTGCAAGAAATGATGGTGTGACTGTGACAACAGGGAGAAAAACGATGAGCTACATCAGATCTAACTAGAGACAGAACTAGCTAGAGACACTACTTGGAATGAATTTGGCTTTATTTGCTCGTATCTATATCAATGATGTTTCCACCATGTCTTGTTCAAAATGTCATGGTTGCAAGACAAAACTGTTATAAAGAAAATTCTCCCTGAAGGCTGAGTAGAAATCCATGGCTCCACATCACACTTTGACTAGTCACAGACTTGCTATCCAGAAAAGGATTGTAAGGTACTACTACATGAAGTAATTTGTAAGTTGAAGAACTGAACTACAGTGTAAATAATTCACTTTTTGAAGAGAGAGTGGGGGCAGTTGAGCTTGTGTTTAGTGGGTGGATCCAGCAGATCTATTACTGGCAGTGGAGGCTGCATCAGTAAAATCCATCTTCTGAAACAAAATGTTTCTTCTTTAGACACAGTGACACTAAGTAGAAATAGCATATTCACACTGCAGCTATTCATATTACATTTATAAACATAAGAAACTGCTGACTAGAGAAAGCCTCTTTGGTTCATCAAGCCTTTTCTTTCAGTATATTTTATCCTCACCTCCCTGGTTTATCATTATATCCTTCAGTACTTTCTCTCCTGAGATAAAAGCGTCCAGCTGTCTCTTAAACTCATTTAGATTATTTGCTTCGCTGGCCAATTATTCCATATGTTTACTACTGTTTCAGGCAGAATTATTTTACTCAATTCCCAGTTTACTCTTGATTTCCTGGATTTGCAATGTGTTTCCAAGGTCTCAAACTACGGATTTTAACAAGTATTTATTCATCTTTGGTGTTGTTAAAAAATATACAGAAAATTTTAGTATAATTTGAAGCCACAATTAGGTCAGTAGACAACTTTTCTATGAGCAACAGAGGTAGATCAAGGCTAACTCCAGGACTTCAGCTTTATTTTCCTCCTGAGTTTGTAGCCTCTTCTTTTGATGAGCCCCTCCAGCCTCTCACCCCACAGAGGTGTCTACTGACTCCCTGGGCCAGGGACCCTCACTGAAGTTAGGAGGTTCATCTCAGAGGCAACTACCATTTTTTTTCTTTGCCAGTGAAAATAAACCTATCCTTTCTGGATTTTTGTCATAAGTATTTTCTTAAAGGGACAATATCAAAGTTGAGATACAAGCAAAAGTGCAATGACTCCGAGATCACTTATCACTTTGTTATAGTGCTCTTCACAACACCTGTATGGTATCAGTTACCTCTGTGGTTTCTGCTATCTGTTGTACCTGTATGGTATCTGCTGCTGGTATCGTCTGATGTTGCAACAGCAGTTGAGATTTCTCATGCAAGCTACAGGTCCTCTTAACTTCCCCAGCAAGGGAAGGGTTCCTTAGGTTTGATGAAAGTGGGAAGGACACATTCCCCCTCTGCGCCTAAGAAGGGATGATACTCTCCTTAGAAGCTTATCTTTCATCAAAGACTGACACCTACATATAACTTTAGGTGGAATTTTGTTACCAATTGCTGTGAACCAAACCGCATGGTTCAGTTCATGAACCCTTCATAAGCTAAACCCTGCAGCGTTTACATAGCATTACTAGACACATAATTAAAAAAAAATAGTTGCTGCAACTGAAAGTCTACAGAAAAAATAGCATCTCATTAAGAATGTGCCCAAGGGCTGGAGTCTGGGGTTTGGGTTTGGCTCTGGCACTTTTCCCCAAAAATCAACAGGCCTCCACCCTGTCTCAAGATTTAATTCTGGGTCTTGGTGACTGATCTAACTACTGTTGGGACTTCATCATGAAACACATGGGGTTGATTCTTTCCCCATTTACATGGTAAACATGAGGAGTAACAGTGTTTGTGAAATCTCCATCACAAATGAATAACTTTTTACATTTTCCATTTGTGGATTCTTAATTTTCCATAGCACATTTTAATCACTTTCTGCCAAGCACACTTTAATATACTGACACAAGCCTTGTTTTTTCAGTCATCTTCTGTGGATTTGCTTGATGCAGAGCCCTTTCCAAGGCTTGGCTTCCATGGACTGTAAAATATTTCCATATAAAAATGAAGATCTCAAGGAATTTTAGGGAAAATTCTGTGAAAATATTCTGAAAAAAACATTTCCGTGATTTCCAGTCAGGAGCCATCCAGAAGAAACCATCTGCTGCTTAACATAAGCAAAACCTTCATAGTTATCAGTTGCTTTTTGGAAACTATCAATAATATCCTAAGCAAGCGATGAGTAAATCTCTAAAAAGGGTTTGCAACCTTTCTGATTTTCAAAGCAGTAAAACATTTTCATTGAAGATGTGTAGTGAATTTAAGTAACTGAAGTAGGCAGGGATTTTAGTCGATTTTTACGGACTGCTCAGGAATAATCCAGAGATTCCCAGATGGCAGTCTACCAATTGAAAACCACTGATCTACAGATATCATTTGGATAATCCTCCTAAGGTTTTAATATTCAGCCAAACTTGAACTGTCCAAATGGCAGTGAAAGAGCAAGAAAGTAATAAGCACCTTTATTTGAGATTTGTCATATATCTAGACTGAGTGAAAAATTATATAAATCCTACAAACAAATTTAAATTAAAAATAATTTAAAAGCTGACACTGTAGTGCCTAAAATGTTTTGCAGATGTTGACTTTACAGAAATACAAGGAAAGACAGAGGTAAAAAAGATAGCTGAGTTTCTTCAATTTTAAATAAAGTTAACTTAGGACTCCAATTAAACTTTCTAATGCATATGTCTAATGTCTTCCTCAATTTCTCATTATTTCCTATAGAACCATGGCAATACTAAAAGTATTGCATTTAGTCCTTACAACAAGACCTCCATAAGTTAATATTTTTTGTCTCCAAAATAGTTATTCCTTTCAAGATGTTCATTTACTAAACCCAAACATAACCTCACTGTATTTCTTAAAAACAGTGAATCAGTTAGTAATGAGATTTCCTTTTTAAATTAAGCTTTTTTCCTAAAGCTTAGATTTTACTTCCCTAAAAATCTATGCTCTAGGGATTCTTACCTGCAGTCACACTATCCATCTACCCCCCTTTCCTCAGAAAAATACATAAAATTCTATCCCTTCTCATTAAAACCAGTTGTTGTTGGTTTGCCTTTTTTTTTTTTTTTTTTTTTTTTTTTTTAAATGCTACCGGGACCTGGAGATAGCAAAGTCTGAATTTCAAAGTCATATCAGATATGTGAGCAGAATTCTGCTCTGAAGGGTCTATATAACAAGTTACAGCACTAATATCAAGCACACTACAGTGTACCATCAATCTGGAAAAATGCCTAAACCTTTCACAAGTATTTTCTTTCTCCTTTACAGCTTTTACCTTCTCTCTCTCACCACACTCTAACAGGGTGCTCAAACATGCTGCCAACTTCAAGCACATCAAGTACTCCCTCTGCGATACATGCATGCACTATTTTCAAATATAACATCACACATACACATGGCTGAACCTGAACCTATGTCTGGAATTGTGATTCCTGTTGAAGGAGCTCTCCATTTCTGTCTTCAGCCTGATTTCAGAAAAAATTCTCATTTAGGAAAGACTTTTAATCATGTTTGGACTTCAGTCAAAACACTGAGAAAGATGTGTACAAGTGGTTAACTCTCAGAATACTACAGCGTGTGCTCCAGTTTTTAAAATAATTATGAAAAAACTAATTTAATAATTTTGCTATTTCTTGTCCTTTCTCTTCTATTAATTCTACTTGCCAATTCTTCTTGCATCTTTTGCCTGTTGCAAACACTTTAACAGACTGCAGCAATGATGCTTTTAATACTCTGTCCTTCATTGTCAATGTACATTTTTAGCTTTCTTCTGCTTATTTTGCCTCATATATTCAAGCTGGACCAGACTTGCTTTTATCAGTCTTGCCCCTTGCAATTCTTGCTGCACTCTGCAGCTCCACTCAGTTACAGTGGTTTCTTTGTCTTTCCATCAATTGAGATGTAAAAAGGATAATTTAGGAAGGTGGGAGGATATGGAGTGGGAAGTGAGGATGAGGAAATCTTCTTCAAAAAGTTTTCTCTGTTTTTTACCTTGTCATGCAAGCTTATGTAAAAACAGCCTCCCCTAGCCATGGCAGGCCAGGCTACTTTCTCCTCAGCATACTATGGATTCCTTTCAACAAAACAATAAAGCTCTTGCTACATTTTAAGTTCATGCATAAATTTTATTATCTTCAATAATCACAGGCTAAAGATAAGCATAAACTGACATGCTTTGCCAAGTAAGAATGAACTTACAAATGCTCTTATGTTCTTGGCCTAAAGATTGGCTTTACCAGTCTTCCATGCTGCTGGAAAGCACTCAAGACTTTTGGTACTGTGTATTATCAGTCCATGTCATCTAGTCTGATGCCTCCATGCTCATTTCTCGTTCACTAAGGAAAAGACTAGGGTTCTGCCTTTGAGTCTGATCCCTGGGTGCCCCTGTCACTAAATCTTAGCTCAGCACAGCTGAACTGCAACTCTTTCAACAGCTAATCATATGTGAATATCCTCAAAAGCAATGAAGGCCTCTGGTTTGAACTCACTTAATTATTTATTTTTGAGTTGTGTATTTATTTTTAGAACAAAGGTGCTGGGCTATTCAAAATGTAATGTAGAAGCCATTGAACCCTTTTAGCCTCCATTTTCTAGAAGAGTATAAAATAACAAGGCTACAGATAAAATAACAAGGATACAGATTCACCAAATTCCTACTGAGTAACATCTCCTTGGCATAAAATCCTAAACTATGGTGAATAAAGATAAGATTTCAAAGGCCCAGGGAGATCTCTCAACCCTTGAGACACCAGCAGAAGGAGGGTAGAGGGCTGGGGCCACCATCATTCATGTGGAAGTGGAGCTAAGTCAGTGCTGGATGCTAAAAGAAATTCTGCCTAGAGTAACTGATAGCATTTTGTGCATCATTATCATTACCTTTACAATTCAGTATGATGACCACAATACATGTTATTTACTTAGTTATTTTTGTGTCATTCCACGCAGCTCATGCTGTAGAGCATTCACCAATACATTGAAGAAAAAAGTGAAAGCAGCTGAGTACCTATTATTCACAAGCACTGCACTTGAAAAAGCAAGAGATTTTTTTTTACTGTTGTGGTTGCAATCTGGTGTTTATT